>NC_143014.1:171308637-171511137 GCF_055824585.1 Amblyomma mixtum
AAATAATTGTTACGAAGGATGAGCCGAAAAAAGTTGCTTTAGTTTGTGCCCACGCTTGTCTCACCATTCTGTCCATCGCCGGACAGCGCAGCACCGGCAATGGCTACAAGAATTTAAATCTCCCACGTAAATCTTAGAGGAAGTGAATTTGCAGAACGTATAAGTAAGGAAAGCGGGTGAGCAACACGCGTGATTCAGTGGTTGCAAAAATGTCTACGAAACGGGGTCTTTAAGCCGGCAGATTTGCCGTCTTTTCTTTTCTTTCCTTTCCTTTCCTTTTCTCTTCTTTTCTTCTCTTTTCTTCCCTTTTCTTTCCTCTTCTTTTCTTTTCTTTTCTTCAGTCTTTTTTCTTTAACCTGCCGTGGCTGCTAAGTCGCTTTGGTGTCTCGGCTGATGAGCCCGAATCCAGATGCCGAATCTCGAAGGAGGAGAATTGCGAACGACGCCCGTGTGCTGTGTGACACCAGCGCACTTACAGAATCTCCAGATGGTGTATATAAATACGGGGTCCTCCACTACGGCATTCCTCATAGCCCACGCCCACTTTCCCGAAGTTACACTGCACATACCGCCAATGTTTTTATTTGCGCCAGCAAAACTGGCCCCGAACCTCAAAAACAATGTGCAGCCAGTTAGTTTTCCTTCAGCATCGACGGAGGACGGAAATATTGCCCGGCTGAGAAACTTGAGAGCCCGGGTGATATTCAGGCTGCGCGGTCGTAATATGGCTGCCTGGTTGCCTGCCAGTGGCTGTGGTTGGCTGGCTGTGGCTGGATATCGGCTCTTAAACGTGCACCCGCAACGCACAGGAGACGGTTGTTTTGGCATTTCGCCTCCACCGCCGCGACCGTGATCGAACCCGCATCTTTCGGGTAAGCAGCCAAGCAACAGAACTTCTGAGCCACCACAGCGACTTGGGCGTAAGAATGGTTGCATGGAAGTACGTACAGGCTGTAGTAGCTGATGCGGGTATTGTGACTGATCCTCGCGCAGCTAATCGTAGCAGCCAACAAGGCACAGGAAGCGTCCCAGCTCTCCCAGGTGAACGGGGACGGGGAAGGGGAGGATGGCGTGAAAGAAGCTTGTAGGGCAGGTCGTGTGGTGGCTGAATGGAAGGACGGCCGCATGAAAAATCTAGTGAGTCGGTCTCGATTTCAGGAAAAGTTACCTTAGGCTTTCAATTCGCATCACTGAAAGCCTGTCGTGGAATCAATTCAAGTTTCAGTGGCTAAATGGGGTAATGCTTGGGGATCTCCTTAAAAGGTTTAGAAAAGATACGAAACCAATCTCGGTAATCGCCTCACAGTGTACATATTCATAATTATAAATAAAGCATATAAGTTCCGGAGTAAATGTTTATTGCCTTTTAATGACGAATAGCATGGCTGTTTCGCGGAGTGACCAAATCAAGGAGATAACGAAATCAAATCGAAAGGAGAGAAAAAAAGAGGAAAGGGGGGGGGGGAGGTGTGACGGAATGATATACCCCACATCAGATGAAAGAACTGCTTTTCCAAGTTGAATTCCTGGTTTTTTTTAACAACAATGTGTAATGTGGGCGATGGTTCATGCTCTCATGTGAAAATGCGAAAACGCTGGACAAAAAAGAGGCATATGGCACATCTTGCAAGTGTACTTTGCTATCCATCCTCCCACTTTTTTTTTTTCTGTCGACGAGTGAGAAAGTTTTCCACGATTTTGTTGTAGCAGATTTCTAAGGATGCTTTACCATTCAATAAAGTTTATTCCAAAATATTTCCTTAATGGTGCTGATATCAAGGCTGCCATCTCAGGTACTCAACTTTCTTCGATCTTCTCCTTCGAAAGTACTTCAGGCTGTATCCTTTTTAGTCGAATCTTAACCATAACACATTATGAAAATGAAAGAAAAAAGTGTTTTTTTTTTATTATGTAGTGTGCACAGTACTTTCCTAAGATATCAATGAATCACTGCAAACGTTTGATACAATACGCTATCCATGACATGAAAGTGATATAAAAATACGGAAGCTGACTGGTCGCTCCTCTGAATCGATGCCTATCATGTGACTTACGGTGGAAGTCTGTAATGTTATATAATAACACTCATGATTTTTTAATTAACGAAGCTAAGACACACAACGCTCTATTTGTGACTTTTCTGCCAAAATATGATTTTCCTCTTTAATCGTTTTAAAGGTATATTTTATTCATGGTCGACTCAGCCACTTATGCTTCCTGGATGTTTCTGGAGGACCTTTATTTAAAGGGTATAAACGGTAGTGCAGATTTTTTTTTTTTTTTGGGGGGGGGGGGGGGGGGACTTAAGCTCAGCCTGTAAGGGTATGACGCGATAACTTTAATGGGTCCCGGCAGTGGCCCATCTTGCCCACGCAAACACGGACACTGCTTCCGTATTATGTGAAAGACCACCCGCCATACATGTAAGGCTCCGCATTAACCAAGCTGTACGAAGGTGGCTTATGGGTAGTGTGTCTGACTCTCAACCTTAAAGGTCGGGGGTTCGATTACCGGCTAATTACCCCAATATTCTTTTCACCGCCATTCAATTGCTTCGTATCCTTATATGTTACAATCACGTCTGAGTCATGTTGCGACCTTCTAATCACGAGTTTTATAATCTTTTATGCACTTTTGAAACCCCCCGTTGCACGCGTGGCGTAGCCACCTTTTCGGCCAGTCCATATTTTTCGTTCAGGACTACAACGGATACCGCCCAATTTTCTACTGAACATGATCCTTACAGCTATCGCTTTAATATTGCGAACATCTACTTGAGTCGTTCTCAAACAATGTGTCTTTTTACTCTCAGTCAGTCCCAAGACTGCGAAAGCCAAGTAAGCTGTGCCTCTCAATTTTTATGAAAGTGAACAACTGCCCTCCCGGATAAATTCGGCAGTGCTCTGCCACGCGAAAAAAAAATTGCACAAATTATCACAGATGCTTCAAGTGAAGCAGCTTTCAAAAAATAAGCAAAATATCGTACTTAGGAAGTAAACGTAGTCAGGCGGAGTGAGTTATTCTTTATTCTTGTCAGTGGCTACACTTTGTTTTAAAATCAAGACTAAGACGTTAAAGAATTGCGAATGAAGAGCAAGTCGACAATATCTTTATACTGCCGTATATAGTCGTAGCTATCGATAACACTTCTTTTCGCCGTAATAACATGGTCCCCAATCTTGTCGAGGGAATAGAGTTAACGGTACGACTTGCGGAGGACGGCAAGGACGAATAAAAACTGTATCACAAAATTTTATTATAACACTTTAATGTCTTGGTGAATCGACTTTGATCATAAGGATGTTGCCATTGAATGACTTGAGCCGCGTTCTACCCGCCCAGGTGAGTCCGGAACATTGTTCAAGTTATAACAGATCACCGTCGAGCGGTGCACACTTTGTCTACGCGGAGGTTAATGAAGCAGTTTTCTTATGTTTGTTGCTGTCACTTTCCTTATCAACCCCATGAAACTACAAACAAGGCAGATGTAATTCGTTTTACTGTATACGCGTCCCAAACAATACAACTTCAAAGGAATTTTCTTTCCATGAACCCTCAATGGACACGATAGCGGTATTTCTGCTCGTCCTTGTCTCGCATCTGCAATTGGCCAGAACCGCGAAGTCGTACCAGGAGAGTGCTGGTTTCACTAAATTGCAGGAAATCACGTCAAATTGGTTGGTTGGTTTATGGGGTTTAACGTCCCAAAGCGACTAAGGCTATGAGAGACGCCGTAGTGGAGGGCTCCGGAAATTTCGACCACCTGGGGTTCTTTAACGTGCACTGACATCGCACAGCACACGGGCCTCGAATTTCTCCTCCAAAGAAATTCAGCCGCCGCGGCCGGGATCGAACCCGCGTCTTTCGGGCCAGCAGCTGAGCACCATAGCCACTGAGCCACCGCGGCGGCTACGTCAAATTGTGCTCTGTGCTTAACACTATACATTTGTCTTGTAAAATTGTCTTCCTCGAATTTTTTTATGCTCTTTACAATGGTTATACTTCCCTCGTATTTATGCTACTGTCACTATGGTCCGAAATCATTCACATCACGTATGAAACGCCAAGGTCCAGCAATTAGGTATTGCTTTTCTGTGTTTTATTTGAACGCTCCAATTCACGCATAGCAGATGAACTAAGCATATATTTGTGTTTTTCAAACGTGTATTTCGTTACCGTGATATTTATTCGAACCCGAAATCCTCATTCGGAGGTACTGGGTCTTGAAAACTACACTTTATTGTGATTTTCGCAACAAAAGGTAGAGGGTGGGTGTTAAAAGCGCTATTTTTCATTACACCCACCGCGGTGGCTCAGTGCCGAAGTCAGGCAATAAAGAAAAAAAAAAACCGCGGTGGCTCAGTGGTACGGCGCTCGGCTGCTGCCCCGAAAGACGCGGGTTCGATCCCGGCCGCCGCGGCTGAATTTCGATGAAGGCAAAATTCTAGAGGCCCGTGGGCTGTGCGATGTCAGTGCACGTTAAAGAACCCCAGGTGGTCGAAATTTCCGGAGCCCTTCACTACGGCGTCTCTCATAGCCTCAGTCGCTTTGGGACGTTAAACCCCAACAAACCAAACCATTTTTCATTACTATTTTACAGAGTTAAGTTGTACGCACCCAGGAGTGAAAATTTTGTCATAACCTTTTGCGATATAGTTTTTGCTCGCCCTTGCCGTCCTCCAGCAGGTGGTACTGACAACTTTACCTGTTTCCTCCGCAAGGTTGGTGAACAAGTAGTTCCGACGAAAAGATGAAACGATATCGATAGGATACGGCAATATAAACATGTTGTCGACTTGCTCCTCAAGGCCGGTTTACAAGCAAGCGACTGAGCGATTGAGCGGCTCGTGGCAGCGAAAATTTCCAACTTGTTGAAACCTAGCCGCTTATCGCAGCGATGACTCAAATCATGTTTTTCCGCCGTCGCGGCAGGATTCGCTAGAATTTTCGCTTGCATGTGAAACGGGCTTCATTCGCGATTTCTTTAACTTCTCAGTCACGATTTTAAAATGACGTTTAGACACTGGAAAGAATAAGGAATAGCTCACTCCGCCCGGCTACGTTTGCTTCCCAAATACGATTACTCGCGATATTTTTAAAAAGCTGTTTAACATGAAGCATCAGTGATCATTTATGCAATTTTTATTTCCTCTCACAGTGCGCTGCCAAATAATCTATCTGTGAGGGTAGTTGTTTACTTTCATAAAGTTTACAAGCGCAGCTTACCTTGCTTTCGCGGTTTTGAGACCGACTGAGATTAAAAACGCACATTATTTGAGAAGGACCCATGTAAAGTTTGCACATTTCTCACTTCTTTTTTACAATTTAAAATGAAGGTATTCGAGCAATATCCAGGAAGCATGAGCGGCTGATTATACCATGGTTACCAAATATGTCTTCGAGGTGACTGAGTAGGGAAATTGTATTTTTACACAACTGAATACTGCGAACTAGTCAATGTACTGGACTTTCTAAAACTCAGAACATGTTAAAGAAGGACATAGCAAAGTCACGAATAGAGCGCTGCACGAATAAGCTTTTATCTTAAGGACAGTGAAAAAAAAGATGCGTCTGTTAAATAAGATTATTAATTTTGGCCGTAAACCGTTCTTACTACCCCGCTCTGCGATCTTAATTAACGGTCAGGAATGAAACCGAAGTAGCTCTTGCTAAAAAAATGAACCTGGCCCATATTAACAGCGCCCTCCTAGACACGATGGTAAATGAAATAACTAACAAGTGCGACTTCCAAATGGAGGTATCCCGCGGTGCTCTCGGAATTGCAGAGAGGACTGCTAATGTTATCGTCGATACAAACCGACAAGCCTCTTGATCATATATGCAATTGCAACACAGACCATGTTCCTGGCCAGATCAAAGTGGCTCGTGCTAGCACTTTTTTGCAAAGTTGGCGATATGAATTGTTTAAATAAATTAGGTCCTATTTTTGTACATACGTTTTTTGATAAGCCGGCAGAACGCACAATTAATGGTCGTTCCAGTTAATATTACGAGAAAAAAAAAACATGAAATTACAGTGCAGCAATAATGCTTACAATAGGTCGCACTACTGAATCTAAGCTTCCAGGGATTATAATGGAAGCTATCTGCGATGCAGAACCAAGATTAAAAACAACGGGAACATTTTAAGAACTACTTCAGCCCTTGGAACTCACAACCCATGATACGTTATACATAGGCCGGGTCACTATCAAATGAGAATAATTTCAAACTACTGGCACATTCTCTCCCGCGTCAGCGCCAGCACAACAGTGTGCTTGGTTTTGACTTCAAAAAAGGTGTTTATAGCTGCATGAGTACACGAAGACTCTATCTTAGTTCAGTACTGCAAGTATTGACGCTGATGATAGTAAAGCATTTTTTATGGCACCAAACCTCTCACTTGTTTACACTGCAGCTAAACCTCGACAACAAGGCCAGACTCCTTGGTTAAAGTCGAATAACCTTGTTTTAAGTATGATCAAAAATAAGTACACAGTATTAAGAGCAAACGTAGCATAGCTGATAAAAACTGCTGCCTTACATTAAGAACTTCTTGCCTTCTCCAGAAAATTTTAATTGAAATTCCTGGGTGTACTTTTCAAACAACGAATAGTTTGGTCACTCAATACATAATATCTTTGTACGGAGGTCCTTCCCCTCGGAAGAATTAAAACAGATTCATAACTCTTTTAGCAGCGGCAGTTGACAGCACCTTTACATATACTTTGTAGATTCATGGCTGCACATAATTCTCCATTCGCATGGAGTATTACCACATCTACCAACAACATCAAACTCAAACTGTGCACATTCGTGAACAGAGCCATTCGAGAAGTAGGCAACATTTTGCCTACTGAAAACGTACGCTGCTTTCTTCCGAAATATAGCTTTTCAGGGTGTCACACAACGTGACCGGTGAACTCTACGAGTTATGTAGGGACAAATGAATTAATAAACGCAAAAATCGCTACAGAAAAAAACTACCGGTAGGTGCACGCACAAGTAAAAATCGAAATTCTTGTGTTAAAGTTAGGGGATGAAAAAAGACGAAAAAATAAAAATCGAAGTTCATCCAGCCGAACAAAAACACAGGCAGAACAAACCAAATCAACTCTGTCCATCTGTGTTCGCGCCGGCACTTCTCGTGACTTCAATGATAAGTAGACACGCCTCTTTCTTGCCCGCTTCTCAGTTCAAAGTCTTCTGGTTGTATATATTTCTTTGTAAAATTTTGTTTTTCGTTTAATCAAGCCACTGCGAGGGGGGGGGGGGGGGGGTACACGCCGCCGGAGCAAATCACCGAAAGAAAGACAAGAGAATGAGGTAGGGAGGCGGGGCTTGCAGCTTCCCGGGAACAATACAAAGATGCTCGAGCGATAGCAGAGGCAGCACAGGCGAGAGAAGCGAGGACGGGAAGCGAAGTGCAAGAGGCAATTTTTTCGCGGGGCACTCTGCAGAGTTTACACTTGGGAAGGCGGCGCTGCCGCTTCTGCGGGGTGAGCGGGACCGGCAATCAAGAAACCGTGGGCCCCGAAGAGTTGGGCTCCTTGGCGTCGCTTCCGGTTGACGACGGAAGCCGACGACAGCGGTATGTGGACACTCCTCGGCGACTAGGCGCGGCTCGGATTCCCGTCTCGGTGGCACGCCGTCGCGCCTCGGTTTCTGCTTACGCGCTCAGACGGGAGCCCAGATAAATAATTGCCGCTCACTGTTTGAGCAGTTTTGAGACGCACTCTGTTTTTCTTTTGACAAACCTTTCCTGCTTCCCCTTCCCGTTTAATTGTACAGCCTCCATTAAACGCCAGGCATGTGACGTGGTGTTCCTTTTCTCCGAGGGAGGGGGGAAGATGAGAATGCATGTTGGGGCGCTCCTTACCACAATTCGCAAAGAGGATGCGAATATTTGTTGTTAGTTTACGTGCGGAAGGGAAAATTGAATGAAGAGAGATTTTCAAACTAGGGGCACTGACTGCAGTATACATCGTGCTTCCGAGAAGTAAAACGTACCGTTGTATGCGGTTTTAAACAACCTTGGAGGCTAGAGCAGTCTTTCCTTTCTGGTTTCAAGGAGGCGCGCGTTTTTTAGTACTTCTCGGCAGCGTAGTTTATTGTGAAGTGAGCCGCATACACCCTGTAATGTTCCAGCTCATACTGACTGCAGCTGTATATTCATTACTTGCATCGTGCGGACTTTCTTGCACTTGTGTTCGTTTAAGAGGCACCATCAGCAAGCAGTGCCTGACTTGTCACTGCAGCCAAGTAATCACGGTCCTTTTGCGGCCAATAAACCAAGTCCATAAGCGTTTAGGAGTGCCATTCCATCCTGCCCGCAACCAATCTTCTGACGTGGCAGCGGGATGTTCTCAAGAACGTGCCATTACAGCATTTCAACGGTTATGAAACACTGTTTCCAGCCGTTATACTTCTTTCACACTACCAATGTTCTACCGCCTTTCTATGCTTCGAGTAGGTATACTGTTGCGTCACAGAAGTTTCTCCACTAGACAGTTTATTTTGACAAGAGATGTGAAGGATTGTCGAAAAGGAGGGAAGAGCCTTCTCGAGAGCATCATCAAACAGCGACGCACGAAGGGTGATGACGTAATTGACTGAGCTTCGTGGAAGTGTCCCGTGTGGCCCAAGATTTTCTCTCGTACCTCTCAGAACATCCATTGTGCCGAGAAGAAAGGAAAACCCTCGCTGATAAAATACCAGAAACTTCAACGGAGTTCCTCAGAGCCCATGTAGGAAAATTCTATATTCACAACGGATCTGACGGCACGGGTAAAGGCATCGATGAGAGAGAGAGCTGAAGGCCCGACGAAGATTTGGCCGATAACAACTTCTCCGGAAATTCGAATGATAATTCCGCCAGTGCCACTGCCGTCGACGCGTAATCGATTTTGTAGAGATATAGACGTAAATCTCGTTCAACACTTAATGTGTTCTCTTGGAAGTATGCATCGGCTTATACTTGCTTAGAGTGCTCCGTTGTATAATCTGTTGTATTCAATGTGCACTGTGAATTTAGGGTCGTTTAATATTAGTGCTTGATCTCATTTTAGCCGATGCAATACGTGTGTGGCGTGAAATGTTGTATGCAACGATATCTTTAGGGGTGTTAAAATTTTGTGAAAGAGCGGAATTATAAAGGTTTACCATGCAGAAAATATACCAAGAATTAACCGATGCTACAAACTACGCTGCAATCGAATTGGGAGAAATAGAGTGGATATTATAATTCTGCGCCCTTAAAACAGTTACTTTAATGAAATATGCCTATCATTTGCTCGCTTTGCAACATCAGTGAAAACCTCGAGGTTTTAGGCCATGCCAAGGCTTAAGCCTCCATCTATGGTGTGCAATACAGAGCAGGTCACCGCTGTCAGTGTAATAACTATAATATGATAAATTGAAATAACTCGTAAGAAAGCAGGGTGAAGAGCACCATTAGTTCCTGACATATGAGTAGAGTACCACTTGGTGAAGACCTAATCGGTATGTAATACGGAGTGCTTGTGTCCCCATTTTAAATTTCACGTCTCTCTCAATGCTTGGGAAAACAAGATAAACGCAAAACTTAGCAACCAAGATGCATTAAGAACGCATTACGCCTTAAATTCCTGTTGATGGCATGAACAGCAAAAGCCAAATCACAAGCCAACCGGCCACTGTAAGATGTCTGTGGCTTCCTGATAGCCCACCGACAGATCATTACCCGGATCATTACATCTAAGTTCAGGCTTAAAATTTTCTTTCTGAGTATATTAAGGAAGAAGAGCTGTCGCAACGCGAGCCCTTTTTGAACGAAGGAAGCGACGGCACGATTATGGGTTCAGATTCAAGACCGCTATCTTCCACAAACGAAGGCGCACTTGCTGGTCGATATTTTCGGTGATTCTTCAAAGCTGGTCGATGATTGTTCTCAGAATAGACTAGGACAGAAGGAATGAGAAATGTTATACGTAACCTTCTTTTGGTTATTCCGCTGCACTGAAATTGAGAACAAGAAAGCAAATTTAACCACAGTGACCGAGTCGTTTCGAAGAGTTTTCAAAAATTAAACGCGAGAAAAAGAGAAGAAAACACACACAAGAATAAACTTGAGCTCGCGCTTGAACGCGAGCAGCGAGCTTTGCTTTATATTATATATTAATGGTATTTTTACTGCAATCATTCACCCAGCCCAGATCGGATTCCTTTTCACTGCAGGTAAGTGGCGATTAAATTCTACTGAGCTCAAACCTTCGAAACATTCATTACTGGCGCAATCAGTGAAGCCCAGCTCTGACCGATAATTGGACGATTCACATGAACTAAGCACCTCTACCACTCCCTCCTTAAATACAAAATAAACAAAACTTACTCATTATTTTCCTGCAATCGAGCCTCTCGTCAACCCCAAAGAGATGTCTACGGATATTATCGAGTATCTTGAAGTCGTCGGAACGCAAAATATAAGCCAGAACAAGCTCGCTAATAACACACACTAGCTAAATTTATGGCAAATGAATTAGGAAGGGCCTTTTATTCCTAAAATTTCTACCAGAAAGAAGCTGTGCTCCACTGCATGACAACGTGTCACTGACAGTGGTATATTAAAGTTGTGCCTTTGTATGCAGCACTAATTTAGCAAAGTTTGCAAAGGTCAGACACGTTGATTTTCACTTGTTTATGAATAACCTAAAATGAAAATAAAAATCCTTGAAACTTCGCAGTTTTAATGCGAGAAGTACGCACCAATAAAATTGCATGCAGTCAACAAAGTAAACACACACTTGTTTCACTCAATATGTAGAATATTTTTTCTTCCATTCCATTCTATTTTTAATTGCTCTCAGAAAAAAAAACTGCATTTGAAAAGTATCGCTGCAAGTCACTGAGGGCAGTTTCTACTGAGGGTGTCTATGTGCAGCGCTCATTTGGTGAGATTTCACGGAAGTCAGATGTGTTGACTTTTTTACTTACTTGAGAATAATTAGGAATAGCAATGTTGATTTATGAACTCTTGTCCATAAATTCAAAGCGGAAAGGTTTCCACGCCTGCATAAGTGCATCGGAGGGTGCAGGCGACGATATCTATTAGAGATGAAGCTAGGCGCTGGACCCCATCTAATTTATGAAGCTTTGTTGCGGTATTTGGGCCCCAGACAACCTTTCGTGTATTCAGTAAGAGCGTGTCCACCATGCCACAATTTACACTTCCGGAGTCCCGAAGCACGAAATGTATCGTGGAGCTTAATTTTCAGTCGTGCGCATTTCTTCCCTGCGCCCTTTTCGCTTTACGCCTTGAGGAAACATTCAGCCTACATTTTTGTACTCTGCTGTTGTTTATGCGGCGTCTTTGTCATAGGCGCTAAACACATGACGCAGTCACAGTGCGTCACGCTCATCTGCCAGAATGCCAATCATTTATTGGTCAAAATTCAAAGCCGACGCTCGTAACGTCACGACTTGCCTTCTCGACTTTCGAACGCCCTCCCTCGCTGCGAATGAATCAATGAAAGCACGCTTGTTTAACACCGGAATATGAGCTACGTTTGTCATGCCGGACGCCCGATGTATCACCGCGCGTAACGCGCGGTCGGGATCACGCGCAATGACTGGCTACTCCACCCGGCTACTCCAACACTTTCAGCAAATGACACAGCCCAACTGGAGTTCCCGCAGAGTTGCATCTATACTTGTGGGCCGCGGCCTTTGTTGTTGGGGTCAAAGTGGTTTTATTGAGTTCAGTGTCAGTTTCCGTTGATCATACCTTTTATGATTTTTAAAATTAGTTTCTCGTTTCTTCTATCACCCAAGTTTCCGATGGAATAAAAAGTAACCACTCATCTGCAATTATTTTTAATGAAACAATAATAACACTAGGAAAAAAGACTGGAGGGGACGCTTAAGCTCCGCCTTAAGGTTATGACGCGATGGAGCAATTGGTTAATTCCCATATATGCAAAAGGTCATTCTCTACTTTACGTTCGTAGATGCCTGGGAGTCCTCATGCCCCTCCTGGCGCTATGATGCAGTGGTTAAGCGATGCGCCATTGCTCTTCGACGGCAGGTTCTCCACCGGTGGGCCTTGTGCGGCCCAGGTTGCTTTTCCCGAGCGACCAATCATTAATTTAACTGCCACATGCCAAGGTGGGCAGTTTGCTCACTATGCAGTGGGCAGTTTGCTCACAATCTGGTGGGCAGGTTGTGATGACACCGCAAGGTCACGTGACCCAGGTGGCCCACCTGCCACCTAGGTTGCTCTCTGGGGACCACCTGTCAAAGTCATTACAGTGATTTTTCGCTCACCCCGCCGACAACACCGACAAGCATTTTCTGGTGGACGGGGCCTTTAATGGTTTTAAAGAATGAGAAATAAAGAAGGCCCCATTGCACTGCCCTGCGGTACCGCGAAAAGAAAACTGAGAAGATAGAGTTAAACAATCTATTTTAATATATTTCTGACAAAACAGCAGGTATGACGCAAACCATTGCGTGCTACTTGCAACGTTAAGGGTCACATTAACACCGAGAACGATTTTTTTAGGAAAGATTTTATCAGAACTTTCCGAGTAATGTGTAAAAATCAGCATGAGCCACACCTTATTGTTCCAGCGGCATCATGAACAATTTAAGCATGTTGCTTTATCGTGACACTAAGAAATGTACAGTCATGGACAAAAGTTAGCGGCATGCGTGTTCGCGGAAGAACATTTTCCGTTGTGGTCAGGCAAAGCAGGCCAGTAAAAAGCATACAAAGCATAAAGGGACATCCTTGCTCAGTCCACTCCAACAAATACCAACTGACTGGCTAGCGAGGCAACGCAGGAATTAATTCTTTTCCGTGAATACGCATTCTATAACTTTTCTTCATGACTGTCCATGACTGTGCTATGCAATGGAGATGACAAATTGTAGCTAAAAAGGCGATTCAAGAGTGGTTTAGAAGCAATGTTCTCCAGCAATTTGGGGCCGGTGCTCGTGATAGAAATAGATTAAAGTTACCTGTGTCGGTCGTGCTCCCACTTATATGAATGAGGCGTATTTTCGCCTGTTTCTCAGGTCCTAGAAGTGTCGTGAGTAACTGGTGGTTTAAAAATTATGGCGGGATATGTAGCGCCCAACTGGACATGCTGTTAAGAATGATTTCCAGTTCTGTGAGGGTCGTGGCTTATTTAGCGTTAATGCTTTTACTTCATCAATTTTGACATTGGACACAAACGGGCGGTCGGATGAGTCGTGAAATTTTTGTGGCATAAACGGGTTGCAGAAATCTGGAAGTCAGCTTCTCTGCAAAGCAAAAACCCTTTGCCATACCGGCACGGCTCTTTAATTTTTGTCGCCCACTGAAACACCATATGCATAATTTTTCACACATTGACAATTTATTCGATGCAGTTGTTTCTACAAGGCTTCCAAACAGAGTCCAAACAAAGTAATTCTGTAACGTATTACGTTTTCACCTAGTCACTTAAACACTGATTCTATTAATTGAAGGGTTGTTCAGCTTCTAATGTGGTAAAGTTGTGGTGCAAGGTCCTTACCTTTCGTCATATATTCTCGACCTGCTTATTGGAAGATAACACATCATAAACTCAATGCCCAAAATATTTTTGCACAGGCGCTGTATTGACAGGGGCGCATATACGAGGTCTGTTAGAAAAGTATCCGACTTTATTTTTTTTTTGCGAACACCTGACGGATTTGAAACAAGCACGCTTGCACCAGCCTACCTTGAACCTTCATGCGCATGCACAAATTTTTTCCCGCCTGCCGATAGCGTCAGTCACTGGCACGCAGCGTTTAAGTGAGGCAGTGCGCAGTGCTCTCGTCGGTTTTTTATTGCAAGGAAAATGGCGGAGCGACAGCCGCAGCGCTACTGTATCAAATTTTGCCAGAAATTAGGCGACAGCCAAGTGGAAACCATTCGGAATATTCAGACGGCTTTCGGTGACAATACTATGAGCAGCACACAGATTAAGCAGTGGTACAATTGGTTTAAAGAAGGCCGCACATCGGTGCAGAAAGAGCCACGCTCCGGTCGGCCATCAACATGCCGACATGACCAGGTCATTGCCGAAGTGAACGCTGTGGTGATGCGGGACCGTCGTGTGACTATCAGAGAAATTGCGGAAGAGGTGGACATCACCAATTTTTCTTCACATTCCATTATCACCGAAGATTTGGCGATGCAGAGAGATGCGGCGAAATTCGTGCCGAAGCTGCTCACGGTGGAGCAAAAGCAGCTTCATGTTGAAGTCTCACAGGATATGCTGGATTCCACAAACAGTGACCCCGACTTCATCAACACCGTAATCGCTGGTGACGAGTCTTGGGTGTACAGGTACGACCCGGAAGCCAAACCCCAGTCGTCACAATGGACGCATTCCACGTCATCAAGACCAAAGAAGGCCCGCCAAGCGCGCAGCAATGGGAAAGTGATGCTGGCTGCTTTCTTTGGCTCCCTCTGTGTGGTACACCACGTGGACGCACCCCACAGAGTCTAACAATGACCAAAGAGTACTACAGGGATGTCCTCCGTCGCCTGCGTGGTGCTGTGCAGCGCGAGAGAGCGGAGTTCAGGTCAACAGTAAATTGGCGCATCCATCATGACTATGCTCCTGCACATTCCTCGCACTAAATTCACACTTTTTTCGCGAAAAACCAGACTGCTGTAGTTAAGCAGACTCCTTACTCTCCTGATATGGCCTCCTGTGACTTCTGGATGTTTCCCAAAATCAAGAGGCCATTGAAAGGAGCGCGATTTCAGACAAGAGAGGACATTATGGCTGCAACGACAGCTGAGCTAAACTCCATTCCGAAAGGGGCCTTTTCAGAATACTTCCAACTATGGCAGCACCGCTGGGAGAAGTATGTGGAGTCCCAAGAAGACTACTTTGAAGGTGATTAGGTTTCCAACGCTCCAGTTATGCCAGTTTTTTTTCTTCGGCAAAAGGTCGGATACTTTTCTAAAAGACCTCGTACAGTATAAGTCTGCACACTAATCAGTGTGTAAGGTTATTTGGTTTTGGAACATCCACTTTCTTGTGGGGGCTGTGAAGCACAATAGCTTCGTTTTGATTAACTAAAAAATATGAAGTTTTCTCAATTCACCTCATAATTTTGTTAACTTATGACTGCAAATAACAGCATGTCGCATGAATCTTTGGTTGAGGCAATATCAGTGCTGTCGTTTGCAGATTTCATAGTACTGATTTCAAATTTATTATTCCGAGGCGGCTTACATATAAATTAAAGAACACAGGCCTCAGTGAAGAACCATGCGGCATTTCTTAATTTGTTTCTTTTAGATCGCATATGCTTTCGTTAATTTTGCTCTTCGTTTACGATTTGCAAAGTAGTTTTTCAACAAAGCTGCGAATGGACCCCGAAATTTAAAATTTTCTAGCTCGCACAATAGTACAAAATGCTTACGTCAAATCCAAGAATAATCATGGTACTATTTCGTTCTCATCAATTTTCCAGGGCACAAAATCTGAAAAGATTCCAAATACAGTCATGCTGACGTTTCCTTTCCTAACCCTGTATTGAGTAGATAGAAATAACAAAGTTTTTCTCGTAAAGGAGTTTCATTATTTTCGCTAAATATTTCGGCATAATGTGCGCTAATAGAGTCAGTATTTTTATAGGCTTATAATGCTGCACGTCAGCACTTCTTTCTTTTTTATGCAGACGTCGTATCACGGACGTTTTAAGCGCATCTCGTGTAACCGCTCTGATTAGCGCTCGGTTAATAAGTGGTAGCGCAAGTTCGTGAATTTAAGTTCGTTAATATTCCTAATTGCATCTCTTATTCTTATAGTCACTACCAGGCAGCTTACCAAACAGTATCTTGGTTAGTAAACAGCAGAGACCATTCTTTGTCACTGGCGGAAAATATACGGACTTCAAAAGTGTGCTGGCGTGAAATTTTTGCTAGTTGTACACTATTTCTTCTTCTAAGTTATTCAGTACAATTTATGAGCCACTCATTAAATTGGAAAGCTAATTTTTTTATCTAACTTACTCGCCTAAAATTCGCTTGCATTATGCCATCAGTGCCGTGCTTCTTTTTCCTGCACGTGAGCTGACCAAGAAGTAGGGAGCTCTCTCGTTGTTTGTGAACTTTTTTTTTTGGTGTTAATAAACTACGAATTTTCTCGCACTGCCTTTTTTTTATTGCAAACCTCAGTTATTTCCTGATTTCTTCACAGATATTTTGCGTTCCTTCGTTTTATTGCCTTTGGCTTAGATGCCTTAGAATATATGTCAGCTAATATGTTCTCAAGCTTCTCATATATTTCAAGATGCTTGTACAGTATCAGACGCTTTTAGTTGTATCGTTCTCATTAGCTGCTGAACTAATGCAGTGTAAATTTTCATCGTGTTAATCTCATCAGTTACGTTTTGAACCCATTTCTCTTTTAAAAAAACGTATTGTTCGATTTTTCAACAAAGCGGCTTAGATCTTGCACCAGCCGAATAGCACTTGCATTTTGAGCACTTGGGTTGTTTCAACGTGTTTATCGATTCCTTTATATCCTCTGTTAAACATGAACGATGTTCCTGCTCATCTGCTCGTTATTTATTATATACATAAGTAAAACGCTCAATGTAATGCACTGCCGTCCTTGAAAGGGGTCGCACCATTTCAATGAGTAACAACATTAGATTTATTGTGTACTGTCGCTGATATAGGTATCAATAAGTACTACGTGTCTCGAGCAAGAATTTCCATCATTGTGTCATTGCTTTATGTTCGCTATTCAAAACCGTGGTTGAATCATGCAAGAATTCACTTCCGCAAAGAGGCTAGCGACAAACGGAGCCAAAATTAGTGATTTTGTCCAAATAACGCAGACATAAAAATCCGGGGGAAAACGCTGTAACGAACACTGATTACAATAGTGTGAGTCTAAACCGCTCAGCATATCAGATGGAAGCCCGTAGTTTTCGCAGCGCGGAATCGTACAAAAACGCTGCCCACGACCTGCCCATCCTCCCATTGGAGCAGAGCTTGCCGCCGTCTTCACTGAAGAGCGCTTTCCAGGAATCGCCGTTCTTTGCGTCGCAGCAAACTAAAGCACTTGTAAAAGGGAAAACAAGCGAGGAAGAACCGAGCCAACGACATGGCTGCCGCGCATCGTCGTCCACTGGGGCCGACAGAAGCGCCGTGCACCCAACTCCTCTCGGTTCGCGGGGATCCTTCGAGCGCTTTGTTGCCCCCGAAAGGGTGCAGGCGAGCCACCGGCAGCACAGCAGCCGGAGGAAAGGGGCGCCGCAGCGGCAAGAAGAGCACCAGCGGCGGCGGCGGCGTGGTGTCGCCAAACAACCCCGAGCCGACCGCAGGTCCGCGGTCGCTTCGTTATACCCGGCGCGCCCTGATAAGCGAAACTTAAAATGACGCCCTCGAGCGAGGAAACTCGGAGCGGTCATTCATGGGGCCGGGTATAGCGGGGGCGTGGAGGCCCTTTTCTTTGTGCTCGTCTTCGGCGGCGCGTGTTCTGCTTGATGGGGCAAGTTTCCTTTTGGCCACTGCTTACTTTCCCGGGCCTCTTGCTCTTTTCCTAATGGTCACAATCCCCGCAGAGGGCACTGCGACGCTAATTTTTGCTTCGCTCGGCCGCCGCCCTTGCCTTTATTGCCGGCTCCGATTGGCCCCCCGAGAGCGGCTTGGGGCGACGTTGCTTTCGCGCAGCCCCGCTTAATCATCGTTTTGAACGTCTCGCTGCGTTTTGTTACCGGTCCTTCTCCCGCTCCTCGGCCGGTGTGTGCGCAGTGCGGTCACCGTTCTTTCTGCTGGTCGGCCGGCAATGCATTTATCGCCCACTGGCCGCGTCTGCTGGATGTGCCGCGTTGTGCCGTTATAGAGATCCGCGCTAAGACGACGTGAAGATGAGTCGTTCCCCGGCGCGCCGTGCTCAACCGGCGGCAATTAATCCTCGCCGTAGCGGTGGCCGGCGGCGGACGCGACTTTTCTCCGTGCTTCCCTCGCTCTCGACTTCTGCGGACGCTCTGCGCTTTTCCGGACCGCTTGTTTACGAAAATACATCTAACAGGTCCCACGACCGCATTGGTACCGGGCCTTCGTATGCAAGGCTTCAAGTGCACTTTACTACGTTCAGCTTCCCCCCTCCCCCCTCCTCCTCTTTTTTTTCCTTCGAGGGAGGAAAATTTCCACGCATTTCGGTGTATCTACCTCAGTTTTTCTCACGATTACAGCGAACAAGAAACAAAATACAAGACACGGAGGAAAGCAGCGCTGCTCGAGAGAAACCGACCACTTGCGCAACGTACTAACAGATAGCGGAGCAAGCGAGCCGAGAGAACTGAGCTGTTATTTGCGGGACATGTCATATACCGATACAACAGGCCGGCACTTCTCGCTTTCCCTCGACCTATTTTTTTCCTTCCTCGCTTTTGTGCGCGATAGGAGAAAGACAAACATTTATTCTGTATTACGTTCTGCGCTGTGTAAATGGTAGAACTGCGAGCGCAACCAAGTCTCGAAGGGACAACATCTCGGGCACCATCTGCGTCCCAGCGCCGTCTTTGTTTTCAGACCGCCGAGGAGTTCTGCAAACAACGCTCAAATCTCAATGACAATCTCGAGTGCTTCGCAGGTTCGCGAAAGAAATGTGATCGCAAACTTGACGCAGCCCGAATAGAGCCTATATGCCGTTTCTTTTTCCCCTCTCTTGTCTGGATTTCAGGGTTTCGGTCGCGGTCGCAATCGTAAGCTTCACACAGTAGAAGCAATCAGCTACCTGAAACATTTGTTTTTCGCTTTGCGTCTACCCCGGAGCCTGAGGATTTGCCCACGTTGTTCTACACATTTTGATCTTTTTTCTTCCACTTCCACGCGGCTACAAATTTTTCCTGGGAACGTACACAGCTGTTGCTGTGCTGCCGAACGCGCCAGCTTTGCTTTCCAGACATGTAAACAATGTGGTTTAGCCGAACCACGAGAAAAAGGGCTGCACCTTTCGGAATAGTAAATCTCGCGAAGCTTCGATGCTTCCACGTGCTTTCTCCGTTATCGCTTGCTGATCCGCAGGCAGCACGGGTTATGATTGGTTCAAGCAGGGGTAACGAAATCGCCAGCACTGGAGGAGAGCCACGCGCTGTTGACGCTGTGTTCTGTAGAACGGGCACGTCACTGGTTGTAGGAGGCAGTTTGTATTCGCGGCAGCCAATAGACGTTAGGCAGAGTAGCGAGCAGTGCCGTTGGTTCTTCATGTTCAAGGGTCAGCAGAGACGAGGCTAGTTGCGCAAACGGGCACTGCGCATTGCTACGACGCCTCGTTAGGGAATCGCGATTTGTATACTGGTGCCCTGTGTAGTGTTCTGCGTCCCGCTGAAAAGGAAAAAGAAATAAATTAGCAATCGCAAGAAAGCTAACGACACGATACCTCGTCAAAGGAGCGGTCTTCACCTGTGGGGATATGGGCAATAGAAGCTTGTGATTGAGCACTTACTGTATTATTTCGGCGTTCTGAGTATCACTGCTTTGTTTTACGTTTGCTCGGGAAATTAAGAAAGCTTCCATTAGGCTGCCGATATCTGTCTCAGCTATTTTAGGTTTTCGCTTCCTCTTTGAAAGAACTAATGTTATTACAACCGAAGTGATTCAAAAACTATCAACGTCGTTAGTTCGGAGATGATAGCGGGTCAACGAGTCGGCGTGGTGATGTCGAGTTCTGCGCGCTGCCAGAAGCGTTACGTAAGGTCTGGAAATAAGGTGAGCTTCGTTACTTGGGCCAATAAAAATAATTTTAGTCTTTCAAGTTTTTATGACATTTGAAGTGTCTGGATGTTCAAGTGTTTCATTAGTGCAATCTGGTACTAACACACACGGAATTTGAAAAAAAAGAAAAAAGAACCATACTGCTCTGTGCTGAGTCATTTGCAATGCATCAAAGCTATTCTTATTCTGAGGGTCCAATGCCATACCATGTTCGCATAATAAAATATGGGTTTTACCGGTATAAGCGAAATGTTTAGTTCCCTCAGCGACCTGTTTCAGTTTATATACGGAACCCGTAAGAGGTTACGTCAGTTATGTGTATATTTTGTTAAGGCGCTTTCTTAACACGACGCCAGTGGTCTTGCATTTCCACATTTCAGTGCATGTTAGAAACTCAACGGAATAACAGAAGGAAAGCTTACTTAACCCTCTGGATTTTTTTTACTGCCCCGATTTTGTTAGCATTATAATATATGTTCCTTGCATTTTATGTTCCAACCATTGCACAAAAAAAAAAGTTTTAGATGGTTAGCTAGGTTAGGTTGCTTGGTTACTTACTGAACCCCTAACAATCGTTGTTGAGCAGTCTGATTTGAACTGGTTCAGCAATTTCGCTAACAGTTTATTCTTGTGCACTAATACAATAGAGACCATAAATCTGTGCGATAAGGGTCATAACAGACAGCATATTAGGGGTTTAGAAGAATAACCCCTAGAGGCGCTGCGTGTACATTTGTACATGCGACCATAACACTGCCAAATTCTCGCACACAAGGCGCGATGTCCGCAAACATGGACACTATAAAAAAAGTGCTGGAATGCGCAAAATCTCCGTAGAACAATTTTGAACCAAGCATGCGACATGAACGCAAAATACCCGTTTTAAAGATGGACGTCTCCGCGTCCTACAGTAGACCTGGTACGGCTCCAGTGAGTGCGCGCTTTTTTTTGTTAGTTTTGTTTTTCTGGAGCGAATGGCCTCAAACCCTAAAAATTGCTGATTTGTGTAGGTAACAAGACCTTATTACAGGAATGAGCCTAGAGAAGTATAAACGAGACTTTGAAAGCAGCGCTCAGTCACGATGTGGAGATGTGAGGCCTATACATAAATTGCATAATTAAGCATCATTGATGATGAAAATATTTTGTGAGCAATCCTGGCACATTACTTCAAAACACTTCAAAACGATTTAAACATGTCCCCCCTTCGTGTAATAATCGTCATCTGCATCTTCAATAGATATTGGCGAAATATATTTCTTCAGTGGGGTACGCAGCAACCCGCTTAATAATGTTAATATGAATGCTAATCATTACCCTTTTTTAATCTGCTTAGAGCCTAAAACACGATGTAATGCTTTCTGGAAGTCTAAATTATGTGCAGCCTTTTCGGCTTAATTGTTTAAAACGCGCGCGATGCCAAATCTATGCTAAATCGCTGATAATAGCAAGTACTCTTCGAGAACCATGATGGGGAAGAGGAAAGCACGCAATTACCACTTGAGAAGTAATCTATTATGTGCTCGAGCACCTTACCGCAGGATGACGACAGTGATGTATAAGATAGTTACTTATTTGTTTTAGGCCGTTCTCAAGTCGGAGTGCGGAGTGGGAGTGCAGCTGTGGGCAATGTACGAAAAATGATTACAAGTAAGTGGGATTGGATTTCGGCATGTAGGTGCAGAACAACGTTCCGTATACCTTGTCACAGCCAGCGGTTGATTTAGCTTTAAATTAAGAAGCCCGGAAAGTACTCATTGAACAGGTTAGAAGGTTAGGGAGTCATTTGTATTGTATATTAAAAAGAGTTTAAACTACGTCCGCTAAAGTTTTTAAAGAAATAATTTCAGATCGGAGAATGAAGTTGCTTAGCAAAAAGTTGAAAGTTGAAAGTTGAAAGTTGAAAGTTTATTGAGTAATACAATAAATGTTACAATTGTATACAGCGAGAGGTCCCATGGTACAAGACCGCGGGCGGGACCTCCCATGAAAATAAATTTCAATATGCAACATAATATAAAATACACAACACATTAATTAGTGACGAAACAGAATAAATATGGGCACATAATGTAATATTAGTTACTGAAATATTTAAATACAAACAATGTAATGCACGATAATGTAAAATAAAACACAGATGCCGCGATACATAGAATCAATAACATAACAAAAAATCACAAATTAAGAAGGAAAAGCTTTAGTTTGACCTTGAATAAAGAAAGCGTATTAGTTTGTTTGACGTCTATGTTCAAAGAATTCCAAAATGATACGGATGAAAAATGAAGGCATTGTTTGCCGTAGTTAGTTCTGACCTTAGGTAGTAAAAAGTTATTACGCAGCGCAAAACGTGTGACGATGTTGCTCATGATCGTGCCGAGAGAAAATATGCTTAGCGGGAGATAATGATGAAGAATCTTAAAGAATAGGATACCAAGGTTGTAAAAATAAAGGGCCGAGATAGGTAGAACGTTTAAATCTATGAACAAAATGCGGGAGGGTGACATTCGAGGGGTATTGGTTATGATGCGCATGGCTTGCTTTTGCAGTTTTATTAAAGGCCAGAGATGAATATGATAGGCGTTACCCCAAGATGAGATACCGTAGTTTAAGTGGCTGTGGATGAATGCGTAGTAAAGAGATAATAAAGTTTGGACTGGAAAATAGCTTCGGGCTTTAATTAGTGCGCGTAACCCATAAGAAATTTTCTTGCACGTTTCAGCTACATGATGATGGAATTTTAAGTGAGGGTCAATGATAACACCAAGAAAAGAAACGCGATCTTGCGGTGAAATAGCAGTAGAATTGAGGTATAGAAGTGGTGTGATGGGCAATGACTTCTGAGGGGGATGGAAAATCTGAAAACAAGTTTTAGTGACGTTCACGGACAGGCGGTTAATGTGGCACCAACGCTCAAGAGAATTAAGATCATTCTGTAGGTTAAGAATCAGCTGATTAATGTCCTGGTGCGATGATAGCATGGTAGAGTCATCTGCGTATAGTATACTATTGCAATTCTTTAAACAGGATGGTAAATCATTAATGTAGAGTAAGAACAATACAGGGCCAAGAATTGAGCCCTGTGGAACACCCTTGTTAATTAAAGCAAAAAGGTGCAACAATGATATAATATTAATAATAATAACTTTATTCACATCATGCAGACATGATGCCGGAGGCCTACGGAAAAAGCTGTCACAATGGCAGCTTGACAAGGCCACAGGCCCCCGCACTGGCAACATCACACAGTGGTCAGCAAAATATATAACTAAACACAGAAATTCGCACTAGTTATTTTGAGCACAGAGAGGGGGAAAACATAAAACGACGGCATTCAACGTTTCATAAAACCGCGCTACAGGTCAAGAACTACAAGTTACATGTATTCAGATCCACCATACACTGAAAAAAAAAATAAAAGTAAGCATTCACAATCAACAAAACAAAAGTTATTACATTGAAACAGATAACCTATACAAAGCATCATTAATGAAACAGAGCATGAAATTCCGACAAGTGTTTATCGCCGGAAATGAAACTATAACCAGTGAACTAGCGATATTAAGTTTTTTTGTTTTTTTTAAGTACTGAAGTGATCACGAAGTTTCTTGAAAGTAATGCTCTCGGGTTCTATATTGTCCTTATGCAGTGCGTTTAACAATCTTGGAAGCCGGTTTTTTAACATTTGCAAACCATACGTTGTCCTGCACGTGTCAACTTGCCATCGCTCAAACTTTCGCGTGTTATATGTAGTGGAGTGAGTGTTTAGGTTTGCTAAGTGGCTTAAAAAACACGTATTATTCTTCACCTCCTTTTTATATTGTTTGCTGAGGCGATAGTCATATGTCTTAGTAACAGGTAATACATTATATGCTGCAGAGGGATAGCACATAGGAATGTTTGCAACAGCACGTAGGAACCTTTTTTGCAGAATATGAATTTTATGAATATTTCCTTGTGTTGTAGAGGCCCAAACTAAATGGCAGAAGTCTTGAACAAAATAAGACATTATACAGTAACATCATTACATTACAGGGTAGAATACTTTTGTTTCGGTATATCAGTTCAACTTCTTGCGAGGGTTTCTTTGCTAAATAATTGATATGCTCATCCCAAGACAAGGTGTCATGAAAAACAACACCTAATGTTTTAATACAAGGTACTATTTCAACTGGGGTTGAATTTAGTAACACACTTATTTATTGATATGCTTCTCTGTCTGGCGTGAAATAAAACTGCCTTTGTTTTTTGTACATTTATTTTTAAAAGGTTTTCTTCTGTCCACTTTTCTAGCTTAGCGAGAATTTCGTTAGCATGAAGAATTACTTGGTGGGTTTCTTTTCATGACAAAAATACACTTGTATCATCTGCATAGATGACAAATTTCACTGCTGGATCTATACTGACAATATCATTTATGTAGAGATTAAAAATAAAAGGCCCTAAAATACTGCCTTGTGGCACGCCACAAGGAACTGCTAGAGGATTTGAGTAAAACCCTTCTATGTCTACTATTTGCTTTCTATTTTTTAAGTATGACTGGATTAGCGAGGCAGCTACGCCCCGAAACCCATACCTTTCTAGCTTCTTAAACAACAAACCATGATTGATAAGGTCAAAGGCCCTTGAAAAGTCTATAAATATGCCTATTATGACGTTTCAATATCAATTAAAATTGATTTTCTTATGTCCATTACAAGTTTTCATAAGACGGCTTTAAGTGCCGAGGGCATACCGCGAAAAATTATGCATGCTTATACTACATTTTAAAAGTAAAATACTACAGCGCGAACAGACGCGACGGACGAAGAAGAGATGCACAACACAAGCGCTGAAGAAGATAATGCAGCCAGGAAGTTAATTTTGGACAAAACAGGCTTCAATGGCAACATGAGCGTTTAAAGTTACACCCATTCGCTCGTATTACGATATTTATTGTTCAGTGCTTTAGTGTCTAGCCATTACATTGCTGCCTCTCAATAGTGGCTTTCCCCGGGGACCGAGGTGAAGTCAACCATAGATGCAAGTTCAAGATCCGCTTGCCCCGTTCCCAGTCTCGTCCGTGCCTTTTTCGCGGAGTGTATCTGTGAGAACGGTGGCAGCAGTTGCATGATTTTCCTTACACGTGGCTTCGGAGCGCTTGCCCGGCACGGCACGGCTTTTATTATGTAAATATCTCCACGAAAAGAAAAATGACTCAAAAGCGACGTAAAAGCCTCAGCTTCCAACGGCAACTGTGGAGTCCATAACGCTGCCAGTTTTCAGTGAGGCGCACAAAGCATAGGGAACCAAGAAAAACTCTTCAGAGATATTTGCCGGGAACGTTGGGTGGTCCGCTTGGAGTCCAGTGCAGTTTTTGGAATGATTAGTACTCCACAAAAACGGGTTTCTCCTAGTTTTTATTTTTTATTTATTGTGGTCAGCAAGCTTATGCAGGCAGGTTTCATCTTCAAATTGCTTTCAGCAAGCTATCCTTTTTATTGCGTCCCGACGACGTACTGAATGCACTGACGCTGCGACTACTACGTATTTTAGCAGCTGTCAAGTTACAACCAGTTGAATATTGCCAGTACATCGCCTATAGAGGATGCCCATGTGGCAGGAAGATTTGCCTGTTTCTTTACTCTTCTTTGGACACGGAATGGTGAATAGATGTTTTCAGAGCATTCAAATGGGCTCACATGTTCCAGTACCCAGCCATATCAGCAGCTAAGGGCGCCAAATACTGATACCACTTATGCGGTTGTTACGAAAAAAATTTTTTATGCTACAATGTTAAGGCATTAAAACACCCTTTTCAGCTCAACGTTCGCCGTGCTCTTATCGAATCTTCAGACGATTCTGCAATTTTATGCTAAATTCTTTTCAAATCGCAAAGTATTGATGTGGTTTCCTCATTGGTTTCGAATAGAACAGTTAGTATACAGGGAGCCTCGCATAACGGCAGCCAAGAGATTAAAAAGTTGTGTTAGATGATGTTTAGGAAATGAAAGTGGAGCATCCTTGTACTTTCAAGTCATGATAAGTTAGCGGCTCAAATCAATTATTCAACTTGTAAATGGCTGTGAAAGCGCCGCAATTATTATTTGTACAACGTTCTTTGAAAGCCAAATGACGCGATTTTGAAAACGATACCTCCGTCAGAGTGGTGTTTTTCGCACTGCGAACCGACAGCATGAAATGCACTGCAGCAGGAGCACGTTTTTTAAACATCCCGTGCCTGGTTGAGCGCCTACACAGCTGTATATATGTGCGCTCAAGTTCGCGCAGACGAAGTCATCACAACCGCGAGTGAGGGGCCGTGACCAGTTAGGTTTTTCTCTACCAATTCTTGCAATTCATTAAAAGCGTAAAAAAAAAAGAAACGTCTCAACGAGGGCTGTAATTATTGTGTTCAAATAGGCATTTTGACGAAAACGGCCGTTTCTTTGGCATAGCAGTGTCAGCAGTGGCGGACGCCACTAAGCAGGGCAGGTAACATATGGCACAGGGGGTTTGTTTCTTAGCCACGTAGCGAACCACTTATGACAGCTTTTAAGCTCTGAATCTGTGTAAGGTAAGGGGAGCCCTTTCCCTCACGTTTGGACACCTTTCGGGTTTTAGGAGTGCCTTAACGGCTTCGTTATAGAGTTGAGAATCAAAGACCTGTTGCTCGGTTACTTTTGGCAAAGGGAGTAAGTTAATTATACCCAAGTTAACTTAATAAGGAGTAACCTTTATAACCACTTCAGTACGTACGTGGAGCTTAGCGTCCCTAAGCTGCACGTAGGCTAATAAGGTTTTCAGTATTGGACGCCATCTTCGTTGCCGAGCCACCGAAGCGCTGGGGCTTTGGACACTATTGCTAGCTCTATGCAACACAGATTAAAGCTCCTTTACCACCCGTCCTTGACTTCACGCAGTGGTCGCGTACTCGTGGACCAACGTAAACAATAGAGCGCTGTATTGGAGGGCTCCTGATTAATTTCTGCTCGCTGAGGGTCTTTACCATGCACTGACATCGCACACGGACGCTTCCGCGTTTCGCCTGCATCGAAACGAGGCCGGGTTCCAATCAGCGGCCCTGGGTTCATCAGCAGAATGCGAAAGCCACTTAACGACTGTAGCAGGTAGGCTGTTACAGTTAAGCGGCTCATTAGAATTAGAGGCTTGGAGCTCGCCGTTAGCAACAGCCATATTTGTTTCCAGATTTCCGAAAGTCCAAAAGCGCGATTCTTCTAGTCACTGCAGCGCCAAAAATTCTGGCCACTTCGTCCTCACAGAACCGAAACCGGCTGGCTGAAGGACGCATGCAGCCCCACAAGCTCGCGACACTCGGCGCCGCGCATGTCACGTGCTCTTTCCTCAGCGCAACAAGAAACAACGTAAGCAGCGTTGGACGGGTGATGTCAGTTCACGCAGTCATTACCCCCTTTCTGGTTACGCAGCGGGCCGGAGCAGACGAAGGAGGAGGAGGATGACGATAATGACGATAATAATAATAATAATAATAATAATAATAATAATAATAATAATAATAATAATAATAATAATAATAATAATAATAATAATAATAATAATAATAATAATAATAATAATAATAATAATAATAATAATAATAATAATAATAATAATGTATTTATTTGGGTCGTAGGGTACACGCTGATTTGCTTACATAAATGTGCTGATTTGTGTTGATTTGCTTGAAATGTGCTTATTTGCTTACGTAACGATTAGTTACTGAAGAGTGGGGACTGAAATGCATTACACGTTTTTAAAATGGTATGCGTGGTGTATCGTTTATAATGATGACCATGCTTGCGAAACTGGGCAGCTGTTAGGCTGCAAACTATTTAACAATGCTAGGAGAATGAATGCCTCCACGGGTTTGTACTGACTGCCGGTAGCATACAATTTAATCTTTGCTCTTCATGTGTCCAAAAAAAGTGCTGAAGCATCCAGTTAACAGTAACAACCGGGCTAAGTGGTGCATCGATAGCGAATATACAAAAAAAAAGTAACGACCAGCGGATGGCGCTTCGAGTTACGAACAGCTTCAGCGCGCAGTGCCTCATGCAAATAGAATTCGCTGCTGGGCTAGTTAGGGCATTTCTTGGGATGAAGTTGGCTCTACACAAGGCAAACACGAGAAAAGGGCAGCACCTGGCTTTGTGCTATTTTCTTAAGTTTGGTTTAGCGCCAACTTTGTCCTAAGTCTCATGCGAGACTTTCCCGCACAGCTAATGAGGACGTCTATGGAGCCTGCTCTAGAAAAAGAGAAAATACGTGAAGCACGTCAGCGTACAATCTGTGACACCCTCTTAGAGGAATTAGGTTATGCAGAGCGTGACATTTCCAGCGCACGCAAGCAAGTGCGGGTGATGTGGAGTTGAAGGTCAGATATACTTCCTATGTTTTATTTCAAGCGCGTAGCGGTTTCGAAGTATTTAACATCATGTGTGTAGCCTCAATCCTCGGCCTGTCAACATTCGAAGTTCAGCACCTACCCTGCTATTTTCCACCGTTTGCATGGTATCTCCATGCTGTGCCAAAAAGAGATTATGCGGTCGAATCTTTCCGGAAAGTTGCTTGAAGATTTAGTTCTCTATGGCTACAGCAACCTCCTGACTTTCTTGTCTTATTTGCAAATTCCGTCCTCAGTTTCATGGTCTGTGCCGCGTTAATCCATTTATAAAAATTCAACAAGAACGCGCGGCCGAAGGCATAATTTTTCGTGCCGTTATTGCTGAGTAAAAAGAGGCGTTTGAAACTCGATCCAGAGGGTCGGCCAACAATCGCTGCAATGTTACAGAAAAAGTGTCGCACTTCCACATTGTTGTACACGGGTAATACTTTCATTGCTCAGAAAATTTTCACCATCTGACAAAGCACACCGAAGAAGACGGGGCTCTACTGCTAGTAAACAGCTCAGTCGTAAGGTTTAGGATGGTTTCACTGAGGTCCGTTGAAGCAGCTTTGTTTTTTACATCTGTTAAGCAACCGAGAAAAGCATAAAAAATCGAGTCCAATTAACGCATTTCCTTGAGTCTTCTGACATGCTTCGCGCTTCCAACTTGTGTTTGAGGGCCAAAACACGGCGGGGAACGAAGCAAGCCAAAGCGCTTCCCCGCGAAGAGTGCAGAACTGGAGAGCGAACACCTGAGCAGCAGGTATTGGTTACCCTAAGCCCTCCTCCACTGCGCTTGCTCCGTTTTTGCTGCTCCGGGGGATCCATGGTGCCCGACGCTATACACGATGGCCCGCCTGGAGGGGAGGGTCGTCCCTCTGCAGCGAGCACCTTGGGAGCGCAGCGGCGCTCCGGAAGGCATATTTTACGCGGGCTCAACGCCGCCGTCACGGAAAGAGGAGCCTGATGAGGCCTGCCTGTTGGCATGATGGATGGCGCGCTGGGCTTGGCTGGCCGGCCGAGAGGCCCTGCCGGTTACGCGGACACCGAGGAGGCGCCATCTCGCGCGTTTCCTTCGTGGACACCGCGCGAGGCTCCCCCGCCTTAAACGAAACTCTGCGCCGCGCACGCCCCGGCGGCTGCTTTAAGCGTGCTCCCCGCTGCAGATCCCCCTCCTCTGAGAGCTGGGATCTCAGCCTGTATACTAACCGTTTCGCGCGTCTTCCCTTCTCTGTTTGCTGACGAGACAATGCTGGTCCTGGACAAATATTTGCCCGCTTTTAACTCATTTGCTGGCCTGAAGCTGTCTATTCAACCGAGCTCAAATTCGGTGCACGCGTTGCATTTCGGGGTATTGTTTGTCTGCTTCTACGTTGAGTGCGCTGCGTGCCTGCGTTTCTTTTTTTTCTTTCAAGAAACAAATTAAACAGTCATAGCTACGGCGACGCATGGGGTGCTCGGAACGGCCCTCCGGGAGCGTGCGGGTACTCTCCCCGACCTTTATAGCGCCTGCACGCAGGCACCGCATGATTACTGGCAGCGTGCCAGTTTTCTTGCCATGGCTGATAACGTGACAGCCGGGCCAGTGGCACAGATCTCAAGCCTCGCTCCGTGTATACTAAAGACTACCACCGAAACAATTAACAAAGGCCGTGATGCGACGGTGATAAAACGCTGCCTAAAGAAATAGCAATTTTGAATTAAAAACCACCGCGCAGGTAAGATGTAATGTTGATCATTAAAGGTCTTTAGCAGGACATAAGATAGCCCAGTTTCGTTGCTGTGACACAGGCTTCGACTGTTCGAAATGTGTTGTTTCTATAGTCACTGCAAGCTCGCTTCGGCACGTCGGATCTCGCTGTGTTCGTACCAGTTCACTACCCTGTATTTTTAGGTGACAAAGTGCAGTAATTAATAGTGTTTCTCAATACTACCTAGAGGGAAAGCTGGAGGCACCGCACTTCATCCACCATTGAGAAGCACAGGAATGCCGCGAAGATGAGGTTTAGATGAGGTTTTGTGGATGTTGTTGGGCCTGAAATGTCGATTCAGCCATAACAATACGACTCTTCTCGCGGCAAACCTCACAGAATCGCTCTGAAAGTTTCCATACCAACCTAACGCTTGTGTTAAATTTATTAAAAAAGTGAAAAAAATGCACTATTAAAATGATTGCATCGGCGACCAGAGAAGAGCGTCGCGGCGCAGCTAGGGGCAAAAAACTTCCATATATACCATTGTCCAGCCAATCCAGACGGAGTGGCGGTCTTAAGGGGTCGGGGGGGGGGGGGGGGGGGGGGGGAGGGGGCGGTCGTCAGCGCCACACGCCAGCGCCAACTTCTGTAGCGGCCGGAGGAAAGTCAGTTGAACAGGGGCGTCGCGTCGTTGTCATGGCAACGGTATCCAGCCGAAAAAAAAAAGTTGGCAGTGGCTTAGCTCTGCTATGCCAGGATATACGTAGCGTGAGCGCGCAGCGGTGAGCGTGCGCGGCGGGGCGCGCCAGCTGTGCGCAATGACGTCAATCGCACATGCGTAGTACGGTCGACGGAGGGAGCACGCGAAACGGCGAGACTGTGGCCAATGTAGCTCACGCTACAAAATCTTCGTCCCTGAGCAGGACCCCGCCGCTGCCTTTCGCGCTGCGTGCATGTCCAATATTTATTCATTTTTTTTAGCCTCCCTCAGTCAGCAGGCGCGGTGAAGTAGTTGAAACCGAAACTAAATGGAGTTTTCTACCCCTGCCACAGCTGCGATTCAAATTCAGAATCCATATTGTTGCCCGGACACTAGCCAATCCTGATAAGGAACCTCGTCCTCCCGGCATTCCCTTGGAGGATGAAGTGCTCTTTAAAGAAACTCGCATAGATGGTGGCGCCAGCTTTCCCTCGAAGTAATATTGAGAAACTCTATGCAGTAACTGGCATATTGGAAAGCATCAAAACGTACTTTTTGCTTTTTTGTTTTTCGCAGAAAAAACTACCGCTCGACAAGGGTACCTCTCGCAGCACGTTGTGAAGAACGAACACGCTTCATTCCGCAACATCGCGCAAAGTAAATACAACGAATGAATAAAACAGAAGACCGCACAACTGCGCAGTGCGTCTCCTCTCTTCACATGCGATTCCTTCGTCCAGTGCGATGCATGTGAACAAAAGTGAAAATACCCAAACATTTAATTGTCTTTCAAAAAAAAAAAATGTCGTTGCCATCCTCTATGCAAATAAGCGTTTCTGGTCTCGGGTTTCGTGTGTCAATGCCGAGAGGACTGCCTTCGAAATTTAAATATTAAACACGTGTCTCTCAAAGAGTAGTGATATTAAATATTCAAGATGCGTTTCTTAAAACACACTCCACTCGACTTCTTGGAATGTTCGCTGCCTGCGGAAAGAGGTCAGTAGCGTAATCGGCTTTTGGTCGCTGCGTGAGAGAGAGGTTTCTGATCTGCTGTCTTCGAACGTGATAAGCGAATATATCTCGAGCTTTCTATCTATACGAAGCCCCTTCTTCGTAATGCGAGCATAAAACATAAAATATAAGTTCTTACTAGAAAGCAGCACGTGCTAGACACGAGGTTCCATAGCGGCGCGCCGGACATGCGCTGTGGCTCTTTGGTCTAGCGCGTAAATTCTTCAGTGGAACAAGCAGTCGCGAAAATTGCCTTGAATGTTAAAATATTTCATAAAAAGAAAACAAGATTTAAATTCTTGCTGCGCGAAACTTCGGAGTGTTTTTGGTATGAACGAAATAAAATACGTGCCAGGGATCAATAAAAAGAGATAATCATGGAGCAGAACCTTCCCCGGTCAGGTCCGCACAAAGGATAGCGCTGCTGCTGGTGCGACGTGACCGCGCATTCTTGAAGACCAAAAGTACAGCACACAATACACCCTCAATTCTTAGCAGTCGAAACGCGAAAAATAAGCTATTTTAATGTTAGAAAAGTTGAGAGGAATCTAAGCAGCAAGCGCTTGTTAGTTTCGGTGAAGCTCAAGAGTAAAGCGACAAAAAAAAAAAGCCTAACCACCTGTTCCTCTCGCTTGGACAAACTTAAAATCCAGAAGCAACCCACGGTCTAGAACCGGGTTAAAAATAATTCCGAAAGTTTTGTTACGTTCCGTTTGAAACCGTCTATTCTGTTTATCTCCTCCAGCCCGCTGTCTTGACATTCTTTGTTTGCCACGTGAGGCAAGTTATTAGAGAGTTTTAGTATTGCGGGCTTTGCGTAATTGCGTGCATAACGAAAGAGTGGGTACAGAGTGCGCATGTGCAGAACGCTAACGGAGAAATAGCGTTAGCGTACGCGCGTAATTTTCAGAAGGTAGCGTTGAGGCAGTTACGGCTTTTGCGCCCACTGCGTGAAAACATGGCGGCGTCCGTCCAAGCGGGAGCCACCAGCTTCAGCCGATTAAGCAGTTCTTGTGATTCCGGTCGGCATGTTTACCGGCAACTACTGATGTTGTTGCTTTTCGCTATGACTTACCTTGCTTCGGCGATAAAGTTTAAGTTACAATTCAGCCAAGTTTTTGAGATACGCTCTCGATTCTGGAGCGCTCAAGCCTAATGGGACCTCAAGCTGCATTGCTACTGTCTGCAACTGCCCGAAACGCCGCCGAAACGCAACACAAACGTCCGGAACGAAGCAAAAATAGATTTGGAGCTTTGCCGCGGTGTTTAATGAACTTAAATGACGTAACACAAGAGTTTATATTAAATTTAAGAAAGTTTTTTCAACATTAGATGTCATGTGAAGGAAACTTTTCTTGCTCGAACGGTTTGTAGTTAACATTGCCTTGACTAGAAGTCGCCACGATTTTAAGTTTCTTATTTTATTTTATTTCAATTTCCGGGCGATTTTGCAGACGAAAATGCTGCTTTAATAATTGGCTTAAGAGACTCGGGAATATCATACTTTGGCAAGTTAGTGGCAGTGGGGACCATTTTAGAAGGACCTTTCTCCTCCATGTCAAGCAGATCGCGTTCAACGTTTTCAGAACGCTATCCAGAACGCTAGCCAGACTACTGCGCCTCAAGTTTCTTTTCCTTCTGCTTAATGGCGGTATGAAAATCGATACGAGTAAGTACTCAATACAGTCAAGCACACGCTGTACCAGAACAAAACACCAAAAGCACTTAATTGAGTACAGATTTCACAATGATATATTCAGGTACTCTTTCTTCCCACAAGCAATCCGTGCGTGGAATAGTCTGCCTTGCGATGCTGTCAACTGCGCATCACTTGAAGATTTCATCGCCAACATATCACGCTTTGTTTTGTAATAAAGACTGCGATGCTTGTGCGCTGTACTCTTGTACTCTTTTTTCCTTGATGACGATGACATCCTGATTCTCTTATCTGACTCTTGTTATTTTTTTTTTCTAACCTTATTGCTCGTTTCTCACGACAGTATCATTCGTCAACAGCTATTGATTCTTTCTTGCTCCCTAACTTTAAAACTTGTCTGCATTTTCGTTACTGTGGTTGTTTTTTGTTGTTTTTTTTTCTCTCCTCAAATATGCGCCTTGCTACTATTTTGTCATTTTCTTGTAGCTTTTGTATAATCCATATTGCCTTGCTGGACTACGATCGCCTTTGTGTTTACACGTACTTGAACTGTGTTATTTTAGTGTGTATGATGTTCCTCTCCTGCGACGGCCTCAAATGTGAGGCGAGCAGTATGTTCAAATAAATAAATAAATACTAAAACTGTCCGTGGGGATAAGTTGTTTGCGGCACGCTAAAGTAATTTCCCTTAGGTCCGCTATCACGCTAACGCTACACTAAAACTCTCTAATATTGTTCGTTTTCTTGCTCGCCGCACGCAATGACATCGTTCACACAGGATCGCGGCCACGCGCAACCTCTTCTACCATGTTGAACGCTCTTCTAAATGATGAAGAAACGCCATCTAGAAAGTTGCCCGTCATCCTTAAAACGAAAGTGGCCAAGAGCGATGGTCATCCTTGTCCCGACGAGCAACCGTTGCACCTGCGGCTACGCCGCCGCCGAGTTGTTTTCTGACTGCTGCGTACGACTATGCCTGTTGTCACACCACCCGTGAATATAAGCCCCCTTTTTGCAAAAAAAAAAAAAGAAATGAGGGAAAACTACGCAGTCAGTGCTTGTTACTTTTGCCATGCCTCAACGGTAACGCGGAAAAAATAGAGGAAAAACCGTGCCAACCTAGCAATTTTTTTCTTAATCCCCTATGAGGATTGAATAGGGGGGTTTTCGTAGTTCCTTAGGAGGGCTACGAAAATGCTTGCGTCAACACGTATATAAAACAGCGAGTTAAACACCTGAGACATCGTATTGCTACCGATAGCCTGCCTAAGGAAAGCCGCTGATGTATCTGCGTAAGGACGGGTAACGTAGAGAAGAGAACAAGGCGGCTCTTCGTGTCACGGCGCGAAAGAATACAGACTGATGGGCAAGTTGGCCAGGCATGTTAAGGTCAAGCAGCGCATCAAGACAAGGACGAGGGAAGAACGTACAAGACACAGCGCTGTGTCTCGCCTGTTCTTCCCTCGTCCTTGTTCTGGGAGGCTGTGTCGCCTTAACGCCGCGAAAAGACAGGGCTGCGGGGTGATCGCTGGGTATGCCAGTGTTTGGTTGGCCACGTACTACAAATGAAAAAAAAAAATAGACTGGATCTAAAAACAGCTCTTAATGTTTTATCATTCGTCTCCTTACACGCTGTTTCTCATAAGCCGTTACGCAAAAAGTAGCATGTACAAACTAGCCTGACTCAGAGCCCTTGCTAATCCCGCCCGCAAGGCTTCTCCTGGATTTCACGCGCGGTCGAGACAGAGATCCTTATTTCTCGCTTGCTCTTCTACCCCCCTTGAGATAAAGTTGTATAAGCTTGGAATCAACGTCATCCTAACCGGGAGCAGATAATCACGTAGTGTAACGTGTGCCAATGTAGCCCTGGGTCCCGGCTGTTTAGCTAGTCGCATTTAACTGGAATCTTTGCAATAGATAATTCGAGACATCTCGGTTACGAACATGCATTGAAAGTACTATAAGCTAAACTTTAGAGCATTTTATTTTCCTTAGTGGAGGCGGATGGTTGCGATACGCTCGAGTTTTAGCCCCCTCCCCCTCTTTTTTTTTTTGCAAAGAAAACTGCTCCTTAGCGTCTCATCGGTTCAGGTCTTGACGGCACACGCGACGTCACAAATTATCATGCTATGAGTTTGGCAGAGGGGAGGTTGTCATGTATTTTCTAATTCGCTGCCTATTATTCAAGCCATTTTTTTAAACGAGACGCTACAAGGCACACAAAGTAAAATTTTTGACGTTCTGAGTGGGTATATTTTAAAAAAACAAATATTTGCAGGACAAAAAAAAATGAATTTTTTTCGTCTGTAGAAGAGAAAAGCGTATGCTAAGTTCCAATTTGCACTTTTTTCACTCGTAGCAAAGCAGTGTTTTTGGTAAAATCTACATAATTGACATCCTTAGAAGGTAGTTCATAGTTCCCTTTCCTTAGTTTCCTTAGTCCGCATAACATTCGAAGCTCCTGTAAATCGAAGCATAAACACTAGGGCTAGGAAGCGTTTTAATAGCTCCAGCGCCTCCATTCATTGAAAGAATGGAGCACGTCCACTTCAAGTACTATCGTGATTACATCGAAAGTTATACTCGTGGGTTTTAGATGATAAACAGTAGAACCGCCGCCGCAGCAGGCTCATTCGGTAGAACTCTAGAAGTAATACACGGAGGTTATAGGTTCTTTAGTTGTTTTCCGTTTGACTTCTATTTTAACCCACTAACCCATCTGTACACAACTGGTACCTTTTTAATCCGCTATTTACCAGGATCTGCTTCTGCTTGCCTGGCTGCCAGTACAGTGATATCCTTCTCCATTCTTGCGAGAGAATCTCAAGTCTCGAGATTGCGTACGCCCTGCGTGAAAAGCTTATAGCCCATCGACGTTAGCTTCCAAACCACACCGTGAGGCTCGTATTGCGTCCCCAGCGTTCCACATCTCATAGAGATAAGAGAAACTCTGGCTCTCCTCCCTGCAAAGGTTAGGACTTGCACGGATGCTACAGAAGCCCCACTAAATGGCTTAGAAGCGAACCCCCCTCCCCCGGGGCTCTAAACTTGACAAAAGCTGTGCGTGTTGCCTCTAAGGTAAGCAGAACACGGTGGGGCAGTAAGCTGAAGTACAAATTTCACATGGCGATGCTCACGCACTGGTGCACTCTAAACACGAATACACCAATATGGGAGTAAAGAGGGAGTAATCTGTCCTCTAGCGCATAAAAGGGAATGCGCTGGGAGAGAGCTTATTTCCTTTCAACTCCTTTCTGTTCAGAGAGTACAGCATTGCCACCCGATTCCGCAAGGTCACGCGTGCATTTATTTCGATTATAGAGAAGTATTTCATTTACTGCTGCCGCCACTTGTACCTTCATATTCCTTTCAATACATTTCCTTTTATACGCTGTGTATATGTAGCTGGGCAGGAGACAATGACAGCGTATTTGTCGCGAATCCTTCATGGAATTGGCGAAGCGCTGCCATTCGCTTCAAGCCCTGCTAATCACACTTCTTCTGCTGCGAAGCACCGTACAGACTCGCTTTTTAATCTGATATCCCGACCACGTAATTATCTTCCGTAGCTAGAGCGAAGTCACGAAGCGACATAGAGTTACAGCGATCCTGATATATTTAGCATGCTGTGGCTTGAGGAATGCCAGGGCTTCGGTAGGTGCACATTGTCTCGGGCAAAGTGGGAGGCACACTTACAGAGTGAGCTCGGCATGTCATTCAGGTCTTGGTCTGGCTGTGTCATAGTTGAAGCTGTGGTTTGCCGCTTTGTTTGCTACTCGTCAACAAAGGCCTCGGTCTCTAGAAAGGTGTTGAATTGGGGGCAAAGCTTGGCTTATGAACATGGTCGTCTTTACCTGTTTATCAAGTTGACCTGTCGATCCTGTATTCGCGTTGAATCTGTTCTGACTTTCCCCTGCCGGTCGCAGCCGCAGACTGAGGAAGCCAGTTGTAAATTGAAGGCTGTGAATTTTGTTAATTAGCAGCAGCGTTTATTTTTTAGCCACAGGTGCTCAGCAACATGCTAAAGAGTGCGTGAAGAATTCACTGATAAAAATTAAATCACGTTTTCCTTGCGATAGATGTCAGATGGACCAGCCGTTATTAGCAAGCAGCTGGAGCGCCAAAATTAATGACTCGTTTGATTGTCAACCAAGGGATGCGCTACAGTGGCAGTTGAACAGAGTAGCCGGTCTGTCAGCAAGATACGCAGCCTTTCCTAAAAACATAGCTTCAATCATTTCAGTGTTTGTTCTCATTAAGCAAATTTTAATCATTTCTTTTTCTTTTTCAAACAACCAAAACCCGTTGGCTCTGCTGAGAGATATTGAAGGTCGGTAAAGAACTTTTTGCTGCCTCTCTTCTTTCTTTTTAATTTATTCCTCTTTTTAGTGAGACTTGAACGGTCCAGGTCTACAAATGAGTAAAGTCGTTTCCATTCTGCCGCCGCGGTGGCTCAGCGGTTATAGTGCTCGGCTGCTGACCCAAAAGACGCGGGTTCGATCCCGGCCGCGGCGGCTAGAATTTCTTTGGAGGAGAAATTCTAGAGGCCCGTGTACTGTGCGATGTCAGTGCACGTTAAAGAACCCCAGGTGGTCGAAATTTCCGGAGCCCTCCCCTACGGCGTCTCTCATAGCCTCAGTCGCTTTGGGACGTTAAACCCCATAAACCAAACCAAACCGTTTCCATTCTTTTGGATGAATTGGCTCAGCTAAAAAAAAAAAAAAAAAGGACTCACAGGACGGTTGCCACTGGGTAATGCGAGATACAGTGAGAGCTAGCATTCCGCGATAGATTGAGGCAAAGTATTCAAGAGAGACATCCATGTGTGTGTGTAGTTATAGACGACACTTTTTACTTTTCCACACCTTCCACCTGCGGGGTCCACCTTCCAGGTGAATACCGCTGTAACCATCTTCAGGTTGCGCACCCCTCTGCCCTCGTTGCACCCTTCTCCTTCCGCTTCAACCCTTTCGCTTCTTTCCACGGTAACGACCTTCCGGCCTACGCAGTGCTCAGCTCTCGCTTCACGCTCCTCCTTCCACTGTAACTCCCCACATTCCCCCATTGTTACAACCCTCCAGTTGCGTCGATTACTACTACAACACTAAACCCAGGAAAGATACCTTTAACAGCTGTCGCTCTCCGGCGTTCGTCCTGTCTCCTCTATCTTCGTCCGTGTCTTTTTTAGCCGCTGGAATGTCTCACAATAGTACTAGCAACCAACTAGCCCAGCTTTCTACGCTTAAGTAAAAAGTATCGTCAGTGCAGACCACAGCGTTTCTGTCACAGGGTGGAACCAATCTACTCGCTTGTAGTGCATGAAAAGGAGTGATCGCGAAGTGTTCGGCGCTGGGCATACGGCTGCTAAAACTAGTACCGCAAGCACCTTGCCACATCAGCTGACAGCTCTGGTATGGACCGTGACCCTCCAATTCTGTTTGCCTCGAAAGCAGCTTATCTGGTGCTATTCGGCAGTCTCCCAAACAGGCACTGCAGAGGCAAAAGGTGGCGCAGTTCCTCTCAAGAGGCTCTTGGACAACCACCCGCCAACTGACCTCGGTTCTCTCCGCGAGTCGAAAGCGGCCAATGCGGTAGTTCTTTTTGCGATCTCAGAGCACACATGCGGGGTCTTCTGAAGTCTTTTATGAGAATGCAAATCACTTCACCGGTGACAATCTCTCAGTACTTCCTAGCTCTTATAATAATAATAATAATAATAATAATAATAATAATAATAATAATAATAATAATAATAATAATAATAATAATAATAATAATAATAATAATAATAATAATAATAATAATAATAATAATAATAATAATAATAATATCTGTTATTGCACATAGTATATACATAATAAAGAATCGGGCCTGTCAAAGCCTCTAGTGGCTTGAGGGACTGGGCTCGGCAAAGTCGGCAGACGGACGTGCAATATAAACATGAAATATGACCATAATATCAACACAACATATCGAGACAATAACACGAAATGAGTACTGACCAAGGTGTAACAGTTCAGAAAAGTGACAACAACAAGAGATAAAAATAAACTGCAAGAGCCTACGTTAACACAATAGTAATTTAACACTTCGTGCCTGATCATGAAAATTTAGACAAATAGGAACCGTGTTACAATGACTGAACCATGATTTTTAATGCTTTTTTTGATGTTGCGGAAAGCACCTCCTCTGGCAAATCATTAAAAATTTGGGGAACATAAACACAGCGCCTGGCTTCCCCATACCTTGTTGAGGAGCACGGTACCTTAAAACGAATGGTACTACGTAGGCTTCGGGAAGCTACATGATGCACTTTGAAATTGCTGTCCCAGAAATGTCGTACCACTACAGTCTGTAGAAAGAGCGTTTGAAAGCATGGAAGACCAAGGGCTGTGAAAATGTTATCGGATACAGAAAAGGGGCGTTATATGCTACATTTGTCAGTATGTTTCTTAAAGTGTCAACTCTGTTTTGCCATCTGGCTGAACAAAAAGTAAAAAACGTAATTCCATATCGGAGAATGCTGTGCATTAATAATAATAATAATAATAATAATAATAATAATAATAATAATAATAATAATAATAATAATAATAATAATAATAATAATAATAATAATAATAATAATAATAATAATAATAATAATAATAATAAAAGTTTATTTTTCCTCTTTTACAAGGAAAGGAGCCGCAGCAAAAAAGCTGCTTCGGAGATCAGCTTGACGGGCGACTGCCCCCTTACTGACGGCATTTGGCAGCGCAGTATAAATCAACTGTACGAATTTTACATCAATAAATCAAAATCGAATGCAATTTAAGTTAAAGCACAAATGAAAAAGAAATCAAGTACATCATGTACAGAAGCACTAAATGAGGACATAGACAAACTGTTCATAAAAACATTTGACGGAACTGTACGGAAACAACTGTAAAATCTTTCCGACTATTGCGTGAGTGCTGATTGAGTAAAACTCAACTGGCTATTCGCAACTAGCTATTCGATTTCTAAAGCTATTCGTTTTGCTTCGACTGCTTCTATGAGCGCCTGGAAAAGCAGGGAAGGAAAAGTCTAAGAAAAACAGGCCACAGGTCGCTAATGGTAGCCTTAAGCCTGCATTTTTTCCACTGCATTCATGAAAGATGCTTCCTTTACACGACGTCCAGATTCTTGAAGCCATTACTGCATATGACAGTGGAAAAACATTGTCCATATTCCCAGCACTGTTAATAGGTAGCCGGCAGCTGACCCATACCTGGAAGCAAGGCTGACCATGTCTGACCATGTCCTGACCATGTCTGACCATGTCAGGTGAGCTGCTGCTCACCTGAACCACTACTCGTCGTTAACAAAGTGGCATCGTCAACTTGAAGAGAGTACACAAACCAACTCCGTTTCTGACAAAACTGAAACTACCTCTCTCTCTGTAAGCATGGTGCAATAAACTGGCGTTCGCCACGGGCAGCCAGTGTGTAGAAAACACTGCGTCAATTGTGTAGAAAAGATTCTCTCTCGTGCCTCTATTTACGCTTTCATGGAAAGAAGGCTGAAGCCCGGTTCCTACTTTGAAGCCACATCTTAACAAAGTTGGCTACCGCAACAGCCCTTGGCCTTTGTACTGAAGTGCGCTCCTCGTGTCGTTATGCTTGACTGAGTCTGCTTGTCGTCGGAGATGTGGGTAGGCCCCAGCCTGAGTTTGCTACAGTTGTGCCGGTCTTCTGCAAACGCCATTGGATTATAGAATATAAAATATTTACCGCGGTCGCCATTCTCTTGTAAAGCCGTAAGTGAGGGAAGCAGAGTCGAATGTTTATGAGTGTGGCTAACTTCTTTTTTCTATTCGCCCAACCGACGAGTTCTTTCTCAAGCTAGGAACGTTTTAATCCATTCATACGCCATAGAGGACTAGGTGCTGGTTTGAGCATTGTTCGAGAACTCGTGAAAGTAGTGCTGTCCCGACCCAGTGAGTTGTCAATTTTGATTTTGAGGAGGAGGGGGGAGGGCAGTGACGAGGTCGGTCAGACGGTCAGAGCGAAATGTCTATCCGCGCTACACGCAGTCAGTTTGATTTGTTTTATTTACTCATACATGGCGGTAACGGGAGTACGTTCGTCTCATGAGCTACGAAATTACCACTCGCATGTGCGTGCGTGGGCGTGTTCCTGTGCGTGCGTGCCTGATCGGCAGATATCTCTCGGAATCAGTCTCAGAGCAAGAAGGCAGACAGCTGGGGTCCGTAGAATCCTTGAGCTACCGCATACACTACATCAGTTGGCAAGCCTGGGGGCGTTTTGAGAATGTTCAGTGGGCTTTACTGGAAGAGTGTCCGCTCCGCTGTTGAGTGATAGTACCATCAAAGTCCTCCTTTCGCCTAAAATGGCTTAATTATATCACCTTAGCTTATCTCCGATGACTTCGATAAAGAGAAAGTACGTGCAGGTGGCAGCCTCAAATCAAGCCCGAACTTAGAGGCAGTGTTTAAACTCTACCTTCGTTTGCATAAACACAAGTACACTTGTGAAGTGCACTTCGGGCATTAAATGTACCCATTCTAACAATCTTGTCGCCTTTTTTGCTCCCTTAAGTGGTTCAGAGTGATTGCATAAACTCTGAAGAAGATAATGTGCAGCCTATCTCGTCGTCAAGAGTAGGTGAAGAAATCTGAGATGCACTGCTAGAAAGGCGTAACACATTCTAAGACGGCTGCCTCCCGGAAACTTCGGCTGCCAGAGTGACGCCAGTTCTTCCCCTGGTTCGACAAGCGGCGCTAGGCACTATGCTTTAACAGACGAGCTGCGTTTGTTCATTCTTTAACCCCTTTCCGGGGCTAACACAAACACCACTTTGACACTTGAGTGTTAAGTGATGGAATAAAGAAAAGAGAAGGAAAATTATGGGCCTGTCGACTGGCGCCAATGGGGGCCACTTTACCGACCGCGAGCAGACAGAAAAGGGAGGGTAGACCGAAGTGAAAGAAAAAAAAAGATTAAAAGATTAATACGGTGTATGGTATATGTGGGGTTTAACGTTGCATAGATGCACCGAGGCTATGAGGTATGCCGTAGTAGAGGGCTGCAGATAAATTTCGACCACCCGGGGTTGTTTAACGGGCACCGGCATCGCTCGGCACATAGGCGTCTTTTGCTTTCGCCTAGATCGAAATGCGGCCACCGCGGCCGGGGTTCGAAACGGCGTCCTTGGCCAAGCGCGTCGCAGCCACCGCGAACGCCAGAGAGAGGATGACGTCTTCGTGAAAGCGAGATATACTCTGATATTTGAGCAACTTGCACGCCGTCTGGAGAGAGGAAATTGGTATAACACACGAAATGCTACGCGTTGCTGCCGGTTACCCGATCTTCGCCGGCACTCGGGTATTTTTGCACGCTCTCATGGCACTCCAGCCCATGTCCCGCATATCACTCTAGCGTGCGCCAAGCTGCATGCCACTTGGGCAGAAAGTTTCGCAAAGTTCGCTCCAAGTAGCCCTCAGGTTCGTCGCGGTTTCTGGACATTGATCACCTGAGTTTGCAGCGATGTAGGTGAGCAGACCTTGGGAAAAAATTGTCCTCGAGCACATCCCCAGTCTGCTGCGACGAGATAGACTTCCGACGATGCTCAACATTCAGCGTACCATGCGCAGTAGCAGATGCGTTCGTCGGAGCCATGCGCAAGGCTCCCAGCCCCGGAGCCCTGCGCAGGAAGGGGCTTCCGAAACTCGCGCGCGCGCGGCTGGAGCCCACGGCCGGAGCCCGCGTTTCCGGCGGCGGCGCTGGTCGCGGACCCGGCGAGCGAGGGCGCGCCGAGCGTCAGCGGCAGCGGGGGCGGCAGTCGGAGCAGCCACTTCCCGCGGGGGGGCTACGCGCTGGAATCGCAGGCCGCGGCCCAACCCAGCAGTCCGCCGCCGCGTCTACTCCCTCTGCCCACCGCACGGCCTCCTCCTCCGCCCGCGTCCCCACCGTCCAGGTAGCATGTGAGCGGAACCTGCGATGCTGAGCCTGGCCCGCCCCGTCGAGCTCCGCCGGGCGCCGCGCCTCCGCCGACCCCACGAGCCCAGCGAGGCGGCCACCGGCGGCGGCATGGGGTAGCCGCCACGGCGACGCCGGCCTTCCTCCAGCGTGTGTGTGCGTGCGCGCCGAGCCACGAACTGCACGGAAGAGCGCCCCGGAGCCGCCAGCCAGCTCAATGCGGCGCTCCCCAGGACGCCTGGCTGTTGCAGGTGAGAGACCGCGTGCTTCGGGCTCCAGCCGCAGTGGCCGGCGGCCACGTGCCTGCGTCGATCGCGCGCCACCGGTGCACGCGCGGCCATGGCTAAAAGTCATACCGCAATCCTGTTGCTGTATGGCTTGTAGCTCGCGTACACCTCGAGCAACAGCCCGCTGCGGGAGGCCGCAGCACTGGATGTTCCCCAGTCGAAAGGGAGGGGGAACTGCTCGAGTCGAAACGATACATCGACTCCCTTGCACCGAAGGGAAGACCCCGTTCAAGGGAAGATCCCGCACGCAGAGCGTCAAAAACGCCGGCTGAGAAAGGGTAGTGAACTCCTCCTCCAGGTCGCGTTTCTTGGCGGGGAACGCATTCCTTTCCCCGCTTTCTGCTTTTCCCGTTAGCCGCACCGAATTATTGCGAAAACGGGCCAGAAAGCGAGATAAGCGGATTATACAAGAGGCCTGCTTCGGGCCGGGCAGCGAACGCTTAAAGCGTCTGGCCCGTTCTTAGGCGGCGCGAGTCGAAGATCATTTTCGAAACTCGCATAAACCCTAGCTTGACGGCGCTCCCTGATGAATATTTATGGGCGCTCAGAGGCCTCGAGAATGTCGCAGCCTATGCGATCGCACAAATGAACCCCAGCCCTGGTAAACTATAACCTTCTAGCTACTCGTGAACTTTTTTATGTCAGAGCACGTACGCTATGGCATCGGCGTTTCAAATTCTCTCTGCGTGAGCAAGGCACTGGTGAAGTGTTTGCATACTGTTACAATGATTTAAAATTTATTGCGGAGAGGTTCTCTTAGTCGATCACGACATTTTTAAATACCGACGCCATTGTCAAAAAGAAGCAAAAGACGAGTGAAAACAGGTATTGTTGCCTTTAATTATTTCGCTTTTAAGTAATGTGGGGCTAAGCAAAAAAATAACCGATACTGGCCCCCTCAAGAAGAGAAAAAGCTCACCCACATGAAATACGTTGGACGAGCCCTTTCTTTTTAAACGCCGGGAACATACATGCTACACACAGGAGGAGTATAGCTCTACCCGTGCCTCGCTGTTGCAATACTCCAGTATAACACGTCCTCTTAGCATGGGCATTACGGCAGCGGTGTTCCGGGCCTTAGCCGAGCCTAAAACTTAGCACGAAATAGAAGCAGACACAGTCTGCTTCTGTTTGTTTTAATATTAACATACTTTTTGGTCATCACCGTTATCAAATGTTACTCAACGTTTAAAGGGCCTTATAAAATGCATTCAGAAAATAACTGGTATAAAAATACACCAGGAAAGACCGCAACATAGGCACAAGCCTTCTGTCTTGGTCCAGTTTCTAACGGACGCTTTCCCAAATTGAGCTACCAGGAACCGCCGGCCCTCGCTGTCATGCAATTCCCGGAATTTCGTTTTTTTTTTTTTTCGACCACAGCAGAAACGTGGCCTGAGTCACAGCAGCGCCGACTCACTAGCATTTTCGCGACGAACGCGGAACGTTTCCCGCGGGCTCTGAGGCTTCGGCTTACGTTGCAGCCGAGTGAGCAGACCAATCTTTTCTGGGGGAAAGTAGTCAGCTCGTAACGCTTGAAAGCTCCATGACTTCTGCGCGTAGAAAGGAGCTCCGGTATTACGCACACCCTTCGTCACCGACAGGCGCGCGACGGGCGAACGCGCCTTTCAAAAATGATGAGGACAAAAAGCGTCGGAACAGACCTCACAGCGGATGTTTTTTTGCAGGCAGAGGTTTTACAGTCCTGAAACTACGTTTCTAAATGTTATTTTCATTGACGGCACGCGCTTCATTCACGATCACTGCGAACGGAGAGTCGCGCGAGAACATTGAGTGCATATTCGTGTCCTTCACCCCAGCGCCTTGAAACTAGAAAGGTGCGCAGGCATCAGGAAAACGAAAAAAAGAAAAGTCTGGGTTCAGAAGAGGGGGGGTGTTCAAGAGGCCAAAAACTATAGTTCAAGAACCTAAGGCTGCCGTGCGCATCGACTTTGGTTCAACACAAAGTAAGCAGCCAAACAGACATGGCATCGCACGCAACATTCCAGTAGGGCTTGTCACAGAACCGGAGCTTTTTGGGGGGAATTTCTGAAACGCTCTTCAGAATGATGCAGTATCACCCGATGATCTGTTCCGAAATACTCCGACTTCCAGCAAGTAATGTCAGTGTTATTGCATGATGGTAGCTTGTATCGCCTTGCGTGGGCAGTTTTTTTTTTTTTCGGTTTTACTCGCTCACCTATTATTGCTCTCTCTAGCGACAGCCTCGTGAGCCACATTGAAAGCTAAGACGCTGAAGCTTTGTAGGAGTGCACGATGGACCTTGTGAGCGTACAGAGTATGCGGCCTGTCATGCCACACTGCCGTTTGTGGTTCGCCTTCGATGCGTGGAATCATGAACGCTTCCTTCATCTTCTTCTTATATTTTTTTTTTTTTCATTAGGAGCACAAAATGACTCACAGTCGAGATTTCAGCGCCATTTGTCGTCTCGAATGAATGTGTTTCCAGGCTGCATTCTTGCTGTGATTTGTTGTTGCGGTGAAAACACCTCTTATAAGTTACCACCTGAGCCCGTGACGTGATATCAATGGGTAGCTCAAGTCGCGACATGTAGAACACCCCTGGGCGAACTTAGAGCAGCAGGAAATTTTTCGATCTGGTTCATGCATGCATATTTTCAGCTTTTCATAGGATGCCGGCAGTCGGGGTAACATTTAGGTGGATTTACGTATACCCCCTTAATTTCTAGACAGCACTACAATCATTTATACGAAACGCACGAAAAACAAAGATAACGCAAGCACCCATGCTCAATTCTTCCATCACATTGAAAGTTTAACAAAGAACGAGTTAAGGTTGGCATAGGTAGGTTTCTGAAACACCTTCCACGGACCCCCGCCGCGGTGGCTCAGTGGTTACGGCGCTCGGCTGCTGACCCGAAAGACGCGGGTTCGATCCCGGCCGCGGCGGTTGAATTTCGATGAAGGCGAAATTCTAGAGGCCCGTGTACTGTGCGATGTCAGTGCACGTTAAAGAACCCCAGGTGGTCGAAATTTCCGGAGCCCTTCACTACGGCGTCCCTCATAGCCTGAGTTGCTTCGGGACGTTAAACCCCAACAAACTAACCAAAACCTTCCACGGACGCCGAGGTCACTTTGTTAGGGGACTGTTCCCTTCCTGTCGGCACTTCTGGCGCAAAGGAATGTACAAGGGCTTCCTTGGTACATGAATGGGCAGCTCACATGACCCTGAGACAACCATACGCCACCTTGCATCATCTTTTATAGGTTTTCTTCATTCTTATCTGCTGTAACCACTTGTATCATACTGCAATGACATGTATCTATTATTGTTGAATATACTAACCCACCCCTTATGTAATACCCCCTGAAGGGGGTCTTTAAGGTGAATAAAGTGAAGAAGAAGTGAAGTTTTTTGTGCGTGATAAATGCGAGAAATTGCACTCATTTCGCTCAAGAAACTCAACAAACGGGGGCAGATAGAACGCCATCCTGACGCAACAGAGACGCGCAAAATGGCGAGATATAAGAAACGAGAGAACTGGGCAACCGCGCCACTTCCGCTAGGCCTCCACATAGAGGCAGAGCAGCCACCTCGTATGCGGTGGATACCGGGTTCGGGAACCTACCGTATAAGAAGCAAGAACCTGCCAGTTTTTCGAATAGGTAAAAGCTTTCCGCGCCTTAGCGCTCGCGAAAAGTGTGCATGCCGAAAAGAACCTAATGGTCTGCAACTATTTCGTTTGCAGTGCTCTCTCCAAGTGCGCGCATTTCGTATGTCTATGTTCCACATTTTCCGCTGTACAAACTTTTTTCTCTCTTTTTTTTTGTATGTGTATTTGTGTTATAGCTACTTGCAAGGTCGTTAGACCTTAACATGTAAGGGCGGAAAGAGCGGCTTATAAACATATATGTCTGACTCAATATGAAGAAAACGTCAGCACGCGTCGAAGGCCCACTGCCGTGTTCATTTCTCTTTTCAAGAACACTCTTCGAAATTCCCTCAGCAGTACGGCTAAAACTACACCGGAAGTTGAGCACTGCAAAAAAAAAAAAAAACTTTTAACTTTACCTTTTGCTTTTTAACTTATGGAACGCACCAATATCCGACACACGCACGGACGCAGTACGGCAAGAAAAACGAACGCGAGGCGCCTTATTGCGCAGTCTTGGCTCATGTTTATTCATTTCGCTGCCTGCAAAAGACATTATTCGCCGAGGAGCCTCAGCGAAAAGTTTCCAAAAACGGCTGCCCTTCTCTTCGACGTTATTTTGCTGGCGCCCTTGCGCTTGTTTCGGCAAGGCGGCCACATACAAAGCCGACGGCGACGTGTTACGAGCGTATCACCTGCACAGGTGGCGCGTTGCTCAAACGCCTTCTCAGTGCCTGGCTTCTGAAACTTTCGCAATCTTCTCGGGGCCTTCCGGCACAGACACGAGGGCGGATGCGAAAAATAAAACAGTAAGTTTGAAAATAAAAAGCTGAGAGGGCGAAAGCGTTACCACACGTTAACTAGGGAGACATGCCGCCCCAACAACGAGTTGAAGCGAGTTAGTTACCAGCCCCGTATAAGAAGGCTCAAAATTTATAAGCATAAAATGTGGAACATGAGCAGCACGCCCACCGTTTCAACCTTCCCTTGGATCTCGCTAGCGACATTACATTGCGTCCGCCATTCTGTTACCGACGCGTCCCACGCGTTTTTCTTTCTTTGTTCGAGGCCTTTGGCATAGCTGGATCCGGCTGTGCATAGCTGAGAGTGTCAGTTTATTTCCTATTAAAGTTGTTCAAGCATATCCGTGATCATCCTATATTTCTGGATAATTAATATGGCGACTGAAGCGCAGACAGCGCTATGGCCGAGAATTGCACGCTCTGCCACCTTCTAGTCGGCGCTGGCTGACCAGTCTTGAAAGATATTAACAGGACAGGGAAGAAAAATGGTGAACAACAAAGTCAGCAAGCCTTAAATACGCAACACATTTATTCTGAATTCAGTGCAAATGCAGTGTTTGTCACGGTTAAATGCTGCACGTTCATATAAATCATCTAATACTAATAATACTAATATAATACTAATATAATCAAGCTTCTGTCCGATTAGAGAGGATCTTCAGATCAGGTCCAGAGGAAGATAATAAGGCACAGAACGAGCCAACCTCAATTTACCGGCGAAAAACAAACCTGCTCGGACTTGGAGCATGGAGAAAGTGTTCCCTTGAAACCCATTTGAGACGTTGTGCCTTGCAGCCGCCCGTCATAATTTTCGTGTTCAACCCTGCTTCATGATAAAAAATAGCGGTCGTATCGTTCAATTTTTCTGGGTCTTAGGGCCACGAATAAGCAAGACACAATGCCGGGAATGAATGCGCACTCGTGTATGTATGCATACCTCACCGCGAATTGTTCGCTGCGGCATCGATGTAATCGGTGACCTTCGGCCGCTTGGGAAGTTGTTTAGGATCTCGCGGAACGTGTACGTGTCGTTACCGTTGCTGCCGCTGTATTTTCAGCGACTTCAAACTTTATCCTATCTTATCCAGAACAGAAGCACAGCTGCTAGAAACAATGTGAACATCCACACGGCTGTCCGGCGATGTCTCAAAGCGCACCCGGAAACAGGCAAACGTGGTCTGGCCATTCTGAAGTCGTTGGCACCGCATCCTCGCATTCCCGAAGTGCGACTTTTGTCGGCAGATCAGGAAGAACCTCTCCGTCGCTGTGCTAGCTGCTCCGAAACGACCAGAGAAACACGCCAACCCGATCGCCGCAAGAAATGCTGCACCAGACTGACCAGTAGAGAAGGCCAATGCATCTGAGTGCCTTGCGATTGCTCAAATACCTAACATGACGAACTGGCTTCCAAGAGTGAAGTCCTTCGCCGTGTCTCTCACCAAAAGGGAAAAACAAAGTCCCTTGTAAAGCGTAACTATCAGGATAATACTGTTGCAGTTAGCGACCATACCATGATTTCCGCGCGCTCTCTCACTCTCTTTCTCTCTCTCTCTCTCCCTCTCACGCACACACACACACACACACACACACACACACACACACACACACACACACACACACACGCGCGCGCGCGCGCGCACGCATGCACGCACGAATGCACACAAACATACACACATACAAAAAAAAAAATAAGGAAAATATTTACTGTATTTATAAAGTGCGGATGAAAGGATCTTATTTCAGCGGGTACGAGAACAATTAGAGGCGGCTTTTCCATTCTCTAGAGCCCGTGAAGAATTTTCACGTTTGAAGCCTTCTTCTGTTATTGAAGTTATTAGCCTCAAATGGAGCCCCCCGCATTAACAACAGGGCCTTGAACATTTAATTATACGTTTGGATGTGATCTTTTGCGTATGGAAGAAAGAGTAGTAAAAGAGGAAAGCTGTGATATCTGACAGATTACTACAACAAGGGAAAAGCAAAAGCCTTACATTTTATTACAGACGCATTTCTGTCTTCAGACAGTGCACACAGCGTGCAGAAAAATGTAGAGCCAAGCACTGCTCGAGCAACGTGACCTTAAGCTTGTAAATAGCGAAGAAAAATCGAGAAACATAACGAGTGTTTATTCCTGGCTTATAGCGCGCCACTAGCAGGCTGCACTACATCTGCAACAAAGCCGACCGCACACACACGTGCTCGCGTGAAACAAGGAAAATCACGCCGTCCTAAGGATTGCATGCTGCGGACGTGGGCGTCAACGAACTGCCCTGGGTACATCACAACTGCCGAAAACGAACAGGAACGCGTTAAAGAGAACGTTAAAGAGCGTGTTCGAAAGAAACTAAGAGGTTGCGACCCGACGTAGAAAAAACAAAGAAACACAATGAAAGAAAAACACGTTCCCTCAATAAAGGAGGCCTTAAAGCGAAACCCATGAAGCAGAACCAGTTTCCAGAAAACTTGGTTCAGTGGCGTCAGCGCCCGAGTCCCTTCCTGGCCCTTGTCACCCCCGCTCCTTCTTCACCGCGCTGACTTTATCTTCTTGGCCTCGGCAGCCGGTCGTCGGGGTCTCCTCCTTTCGACGTGTCTCTTCGTGTGTTTCCCTTGTATTGCTAGTTTTTTCATGCCTCTGCCGCGTCACGTTTATGCCTGCCTCAACTGGCCCCTTCCTCCTCCCGAGGCGGCTGAACAGAGGGCTGAACCTTCCCGCTCGCGCCGGCAAATGCGCTGCTCTCGCGCACCCTCTCTTGTAGGCTCCCAAAATAGAACTGCGGCACGGGAACGCCGCCGCCGTCGTCGTCTCCCCCGATTTACGCCCTCGCAGCCTCTCTGACCGCTCATTCTCCTTGTAGGCGTCTTGCACTTGCTATCCTTTCGTTTTCTTTTTATTATTATTCTTTCCTGCTCTTCCCAGCTGTTCTCTTCTTGCGAACCGGTAGTCATCCTTGATGTGGACCCTTGCGGAATCCTTGGGCTCCGACTGGAGGAGTCACCGGTAGGGACGCCACGAGGCTAACGATGTGTTCGAAGGAGAAGAAGGAGAATACAAGTGCGTCTGCTGAAGTCCGGGGAGTATCCAAAAGAAATTGCGGTTACAGAAGGCCCAATATAACAAAAAAAAAAACGGGGGCAAGCGCGTATGCGCCAGCTTTCCGCTGCGAAAACCTGTCAGGCGATCGACTGTTCTCTTTCCTCGGCTGACCCTCTGCTTGTGTAGGAGGCACCCCATTTGCGCCCGTGTTTCGTTCTGGATAGTGCGCGTGCGGGCACGACCGAACGCCACCTTAGCGGTTTCGTGTAGAAAAACGGGGCTTCTCCACTAACACACAATAATTGCCACGAAGCAACCTTTACAGTGGTACTGCACTGAGAAGACTTGTGCTGAAAACTTTAGTTTCATAAATGCGCCCCTCCAATATTTTTCTCGTTTTTTTTTTTTCAATCGAGTTCGCCCAACAGTCTGCTTCCTACCTGCCTTCTTTTGCGCAAACAGATCCTTCTCCAGATTTTCTTACTACCAGCGGAACAGAGAATGTCTGATCACTTTTATAATCAGCGAAGCTCTTGTTAAGCATGCATATGGAAGCGAATCTAATAACACGCGCAAATTTTTCTTTTTTTCACACGCAGGGAGTACGAGCTGTTTTCTCAAGAATGAAATGTATTGAAAACAAAAAAAAAGATCTTACGGACCGGCGAGGTTCTTGCGTCCCAAATTTCCAGCAGTTGCGAGTCGCCGGATCATAAGAAGAAGAAAAAGAAGAAAGAAAGAAAGAAAGAAAGAAAGAAAGAAAGAAAGAAAGAAAGTAGGAAAGAAAGAGAGAAAGAAATGAAGAAATAAAGAAAGGAAGGAAGAAAGGAAGAGAGAAATAAAGAAAGAAAGGAAGAAAGAAAGAAAGAAGAAAGAAAGAAAGAAAGAAAGAAAGAAAGAAAGAAAGAAAGAAAGAAAGAAAGAAAGAAAGAAAGAAAGAAAGAAAGAAAGAAAGAAAGAAAGAAAGAAAGAAAGAAAGGAAGGAAGAAAGAAAAGAAGGAAAGAATGAGAGAAAGAAATAAAAGAAGGAAAGAAAGAAACAAAGAAAGAAGGAAAGGAAGAAGAAAGAAAGCAAGAAATAAAGAAGAAAGAAAGGAGGAAAAAGAGAAAGAAAGCAAGCAAGAAAGAAGAAACAAATTAGGAAAAAAAGACTGAAAGAAGGAAAGCAAGAAAAAAAGAGAGAAAGAAAGAAGGAATGAAAGAAAGAAAGAAAGAAAGAAGGAAAGAAAGACAGAAAGAAAGAAAGAAAGTGAGAAAGAAAGAAAGAAAGAAAGAAAGAAAGAGAGAAAGAAAGAAAGAAAGAAAGAAAGAAAGAAAGAAAGAAAGAAAGAAAGAAAGAAAGAAAGAAAGAAAGAAAGAAAGAAAGAAAGAAAGAAAGAAAGAAAGAAAGAAAGAAAGAAAGAAAGAAAGAAAGAAAGAAAGAAAGAAAGAAAGAAAGAAAGAAAGAAAGAAAGAAAGAAAGAAAGAAAGAAAGAAAGAAAAAGGAACCAATGCTTGGATGGGAAGAAAAGTCGCCGGCTATAGTCTACGGCCTATTAATGCAGGCGCGTAATGTCTGCCCCTTGGGGCCCAATTTATTTATCTGCTTTCAGGAAATCTCGATCCTAACAGCTATATATACCCGCACACACTTAAATGGTAGAAGTACCATAAAATGATAAGAGAGCGCATTTCTTCCCTACTTTCATTCAAAGTTCTGCCGCTTCTGCCGAATGGACTGAGTTCCGCTTGAGACTCCGGGACTATGCCCAAGACGTGGCGGTCGATAGCTTCCGGACGAAAGAAACAATTTTGTATGCACGCCGCCAGTTCCGTCCGCTCTCTGCGCTTCCGCAGTAGTGGATTTTCTCTCGCGCCCATCCCAAGCACATCCGCAATGCCTAGTAGACTGAGGTCGGTTCCCTGACCAGCCCTTTCGTTAAGCGTTTTCGGCAACCCGGATCCAGATAAATGAGGCACACCTCTACCGTACGGTCTTTAAACTCTTGGGGAGAACGCGTTCGCAATAGTCTTTTGTTTCAATCACGTCCGACGCTTACCCGAAAGTCTGCCCAGTAGATTTTTATGTACCGATGCACACGCCAACATTAAAAAGCTGCAGAAAGAGAGTTTATGCAGCAAAGCCAGTAGACTGGAGGATCTGTTAATCCCAATTTAACGGCAAGCCCATACTTTGCTCAGATCTCTCTCTGTGTGCTCTTGCAAGCGCAAGTAATCTCCGGCAAGTTCTCAACTGCTTATAAGGGCTGTGTGAGCAGAGCTACGCGTGCTGGGCGTCTAATTGCCTCGCTACTGCAGATGCCACGCTCCGCCCATGTTGATTTCAGAGGTTTCGCTTTTTTTATTTTCTCAAAACTTGCCAGGCAGCTCCTAATGAGCGCCAGCAGAGTGAAAAGCAAACGTGCAGGGCTTAACGCATGTTGTCAGGAATGCGGAGCTAATGATCGGTAGAAATAAAAATAATGCGTGCAGTGAAGAGCGGCTAATGTAGCGAGACGCTGAGTGCAACAAGCTCCTTGCAGGTCCCCTTGTTCAAGCTGTTATGAATACGAAAACATGCAAAAGTTCACAACTTACGCATGCATGCGCACGAACACAGCACACCTACGTGCTACGCGCGTACGTCGTGCGCACATATTTTTTCAAAGCTTAGAGGCCACCGGGTACGCTTCTGAGCACTGCTGGACGGCTCGTCCAGATTCCACAGCGCAGTCTGGAAAATGAAGAAGACCCTTTCTTAAAGGCTTGCTTTTTCTTTTCTTTGCCCCGCAGGCAGCGCTGTGACGTCAGGCCAGATAGCTGGCAAGCAATGTCGGTTTCGCCGGATGCGTTATCAAAGTCAAGTCTGACCAATAGGAAAGAGGCAAAAGAAAGGCAAGGCAAAAGAGTGCTTACAGAAAATTCGGGAGACACTTAAGCTCCGCCTTAAGGATATGACGCAATAGCGTTAATAGCCCCTCCCGCCACCCTCTGTTCTTAAGTTTATTTTATTTTTATTTGTTTGTGTATCACATGGCACATAAAGCCTCTCTTTAACAAAGACGAACGAACGTTCCACAGTAGCCGAGCGGTGGCGCGCCTAGCTAGCGGCCCTAGGGACAGTGGTTCTAGTCGTGGCTCGTCCATTTTGCTGTTAAGCGCTATTGCTTTCCTTTCTTCAGAGGCACTACGTAAAAAGTGGAGTGATGTCACGGCCCTGCAGACCAAAGAGGAATCGTGTAGTGACGTCATCACTGTTGAACTGGGCGATCGTGTGAGGTGTTTGAATTACCCGCGTCACGACTCTCTCCATCAAACTACATTTTCTCGATGCGCCAACAGCACCGCTTTCTCCTCTGGGCAGGACCCTTAACGCTATATTAATACGGGGCGTTAATACGGGAAAGCTTTGCGGTCAGCTGCTCGATGTCCGCTATAGACGCTTTAGGCGGCGTGGACGTGGGCTTCGCTTGGCTTCGCCCTCTTTGGTCACGTGATAACGATGTCACTATGCGCTTACAAGCCTGGTTTCGACGGCTGCCGGCGCACTGGGGCCATCCTGAAAAGATCAGTTGCAGCTTTCAATGTGAAAAACGAGCTCGCATGAGGAGCAAAAGCGCGCTGCGGATGCACAGAACTTGCATCTGCAAACAGTTTGATCTGACCGATTGATTCACACGCCCTCTTCGGACTGTCCAAATCGGCCCAACTGTTTCGACAAACCGGTCAGTTTGCTGGGCATGTTATTGTTACTTTTTTTCATCTGTCGCTCATGGAGCACAATGGGAATTCGATGACAACCTGCGTAAATTATAAGTCCAGTATTGGCTGAAAGCTTGTTTTCCAGAGCTAGTTATTTTGGCGGCCAGGAAAAATGTGTGCAGGTTTACTAAGCTGAATGTGCACGTGTTTACGATGACCCACTGATTGCGGAGATGATATTTATTCTGCCGTTTAAGCGGAACTGCGTACGTTGCTCAAAGGCCGAAGAGCTCTCCGAAATTCGGCCAGGCTCTTGCTGAAGTATGACTGAAAGCTTTGCACTGGAGTTCAGGTGCCCCATATGTTTTCAGCTGGAAGCAGCTAAGATAATGCAAAATTCCACCGCTGTCTAATGCACATGCGTTGTTATAAAGGAATCGATTGCTCAGTCTGGTGTATCAATGTCGAAAAAAATAACCAAAATTAAGGGCATGAACACTGCGACCTTACTTGTCCGTTTAATAACTTCATCATCAAGGTGTTCGTATTATGGCCAAAACAAGACCTTCAGACAAAACTGTGCAGCAACGCTGCGAAACAAACAGGAATATATTACTGCTATGAAGATTGCCAGCACGTCCCCGTTGCTACTGCCGGTGATGAATAAATTCGGCACGATGGGTTTAGTTTAGTTTTTTTTTTTTTTTTGACAAGTCATAGACATCCTGCGCTCATAAAGACTTAGAGGCAGCCCTCAGAAAAAAAAAAAAAAAAGTCTGTGCCGCAAACCAAGCACCCAATATGAAAGGAGGCTCGTTAAATTTGCGGCAAATTACCCCAAGCACATTTCTACTTTACTGTGCAATGCTTCAGAAATGCACTACACTTCGGCACACAAGAAGCGGTTACAAGTAGACTTCGCATGCGTACACAAACCGAACAGCAGCTTTTCGCGCATTTTCGCACAACTCACCAGTAGTGCGAACGACGGCTCAGAGGATGGGAGAAAGGGGTGGTTTCCGTGGCGCCACTTCCTGTGCAAAGCGCTATGGGAAGGGTCGGAAGACCGAAGCAGCAAACGTGACAATCTTGAAACTATTGTTAAAGGTGAATGCATGTATGCGCCACATTTGGACGCAGGCAACACGCAAAAGAGCCACCGTCACGAGGTTTTATTTGGAGTTAATAGCTGTGGAAATACATCCGGAGCCCTCCTTATCAGTGACGAAGCGTTGCTTAAGCGCGCAAAGATACCATCACTACCGGTAAGCGAAGCAGTGTTTGTATGAGTGTGCTTGCGCAAAATTTCACAAGCTATGTTATATCGTTCTGATCTCGCTATTAATTACCTTCGGCCAACTTCTTAATGCGGCCGTGCAGGCTCGCTGCCGGCGGACTGAACCAGGAGGTGCCACTCTGCACTATTCGAATCCCATTGATCCTTTCCGAGCAAGAAAATGATTAAGCTTATTCCTTTAACCAACTTGAATGTATGCATATTTATGAACGCAAGTACGCTGGTTACCATGATAGTTTATTCCTTCGCTTGAGACAATACTGGACTGCCATGTCTATGCACGAGTTTGAAGAGTGTTTGCAAGAAGCGAGATAGAAACAATGCAGTGAAAAAGTATGGGTGGCAACGGCAAATTAGAGGCTAATTTCTCAGGACCTCGACTATTGCAGCATCCGAGCGTTTGGCAGCTAAGACACATGCTGCTAACGGACCGTTCTACGTGCATTTAATTGAACTATCGCTATGGTATTTGGAAAGCGACTGATGTTAGCGAGAATTAACGGAAAACAGTTGTGCATAATATGCTTCTTTCTTAACATGCCATGCTCTTTGTATGCTTTTGTTGTTGCGTTGTAGCATAATATATAACAAAAATACTATATTTTACTGTTAGCTATTTTACAAATAGTATTGTGATTGTATTTTTGAGTTTTTTTTTTATATAAATCGCTGCTGTAAAATGATTTGAAATTGTTGTTGTTTTCACACAGGATGGCAGGCCTCAGTCAGGTGCTCTCAACGCCTATTGCTGACTCCTTCTTGGTTTGCATATGCACTGTAAACCGGAACCAAATTAGCACTCCAGATAAGATGTGTCGAGTTGCCACTGCTTCTTTCAAAACTACAAACGGAGAGCTACTGCACCAAAATTCGAAGCCAACGCCGTGGGAAAGCGCACGCCGCGCTTGTCCGACTAAGCCGGCCCCCTGAAACAGATGTCTCAGGAATGTTGCGTCTCCTCATAACTGGCATTCGTTTATCCGGCAGAAAGTCCGGCCAAATCCCGCGCAATCAGTCAAGCGCCGTTCACCTCGGCCGATTTCCTCGCCTCTCGCGTCTCCCCGGGGGCACGCGGGGCGAAACAAGAGTCGGGTGATGGACGCCGGCGTCGCGCAAGCTGTTGATTCAGGGCGAGTGGCCTCCCCAAGGTTAGCCGGCCCAGCACGAGGCAGGTTCACAATCGTCCTAATGGCTACAGGGGCCGTAGCGTCTGTCTTCCATTCGGTCTCAATTTGTTGCCCGGGCGACCTGCCAGCGGGCGCCGGGCGACAGCTTCCGTTAATTGGGGCTGGCTGGGGGCATTAATTCGCCACCCACCCTCCACCCGGGCGAGCCGTCACGGACAGCGCCGCACCTCAGCGGTGCCCGTAATCAGGCGCACCATCTGCCGCGAGCGCCAGCCGCGGCGCTGCTGCCCGCGAGCCCGGCGGCCGACTCACGCGCCGCCACGCCCAGCCTGCGGACGCCCGGAACTCGCGTGGGAGCCACCGTAAAAGCCGCAAACAATGAGGTGGTCGCTTTTTCAAGATTTCGGGACGCACAAAACTTGGGCAACGCGTTCTACGCCGATCCTAACGATGTTAAACTCAGCCTTGAATTTACCTTCGGGGGAGGCGAGCAAATGTAAACACTTTCGGAGGACAGCAGAACGGAGGGCAGTGAAGAAGCCGAAAATGCGGTGAAAATAACTGCTTTTATGAAGAAAGTGTTTACAGTCGCGCGATACGCGAACCAAGATTTATTTTCCTTTGCTTGCCAGTATGAGCTCGCCTCTCGTATTACGCGCAGGTTTGCATATTACTTGGATTCTTACAGTGCTACAGTGTGGGTGGAGCGGCAAGCTGCAGCTTCGTGGTTGCCACACCATTTACGAATTCGTTTTGCTATTCGAGCTACTAAAGGTCGCGAGAGAGTGTAATTTATAACGCTCTCCTTGACAAAATGCCTCCTGGAAATTCACCTAGTGTTTCTCTCCGGAAATGATCATAGGTCGCCTGAAAAGTTAAAATAAAATGCCGCAAAGGTAAACCACTTTTTCACTCTCAATTCTCGCAAAGGTCGCGTGTCATGGTCTGTTCTCCTTAGTATATCACGACACCTTCTTCTCTAGCGCCAGGCTCACCAGCTGAATGAACAAAAGTAATTACTTTATACCACCCACTCAATGCGAGAAACCATGACGGCTGCCATCGTGACTCGACGTAATTCTACATGGGATTTATTATGGCGTTGCACCGCTTTTCTTTTGTTTTTCTCAGCCATCGCCTAATTATTCTCTCTTCAAGCACCCACGTACAGGACACTGTATAAAGTAAAAAAAAAATGTCGCCTCTCATTGCGATGCATGCTAGTGAGTTTGATGAGACGGTGGAACGATGGTTTCGCAGTTTTATGTTGTTAGAAAAGTCCATGTCTTTTTAACTCGGAGAGGTTGAAAATTTCTGCAGGGCCGAAGCCCCTTGTTCCCAAGGCACTCTGTCCTCGCTGCCAGTGCGCTTAGCAGCTTCGTCATTTCGTGAGGGACAATCTATCCACTGCTCCCGACCGCAGAGGAGGATGCCGCAACCTATCCCGCGCTGGTATTGGAGGCCAGCTGGAAGGGAACTGAAGCGCGAAGCATCCCCTATGGCCGCGCACTAACAGTCGCGCCCAGGACGGCGGCGGCGTGAAAAGGGAAACAGCTCATTCCCGAAATGCGCTTTAGTTCCCCCGTTATTTCCTTGCCCTCCTCTCTTTCCCTTCGCTGCCCGGCGAAAATTTTGCGAAAGGCGTAAGCCAAAAGTGAACGTTCAAACGATGGCCGCCTCTCCTGAGAACTTACAGCAGCCGTCCATACCGCGCCGCGCGAGGCCCTGGCGCACGACGAAAATTCTCTTCTCTCGCGCCGAAGCGCGATAAAGAACAAAGGCGAAAAGTTGGGTCGAATTTGCGCTGTCTGGTGGCGGCCGTATAGCTCGGATGCGAACTGGTGAATTAAAGAACCAAACACAGAAGAATCCAAGAGGCGCTCCGACCTTGCCTCGCGCTAAAAAAATGATTGCTGGTCTCGGGTATCCCGGACAAGGAAAGTGCGCGGACGAGCAGAAACAAAAGGCGGCGGCGGGCACCGTGAAAGGAGCCAGGCACGGCAGAAGACCAGAGCCGCGTTGCACTCGAAATGAAAGTGTGCAAAACGACCCGGGCTGCTCCGCTCGGCGTGGTGACGAGTCGTTCGAAACGGAACTAAAGTAGGCCTGAAGTCAAAGAGCAAAACAATGAGCGCGATCGGGAGAAACAAAGAGGAACGCGGGGCGTGAGGAAGAAATAAAGCGCGTCAACGGCAGCCCTCATTTCCCCGCGACACTCTCTCAGGCCTGCTCGCCAGATTTGTCACGACACATTTGCCTCGACCATTTTACGTTTTCTTGCGAGAAGGAAATAAAAAGAGCGCCGCTAAAGCGGGGCCGAGTCGAAAGAACAGATATGATCCCCCTCCGCCCAGAAGTGGGTCGAAGCGACGGTTGTCCGGGAGAATGAATAAAACGCGACGGTGGAATATACCGGCTGAGGACAAAGCATTCGCAAGAAGAAAGGAGGGAAGAAGGAGGCTATAACATACGCGCAAACATACGCACCAGAAATGCGGTTAAGCTGGGTGTCCGGTTCCGCGTTTGTTCTTCCGGAACGTGCACGAGTAAAGCGGTGATTTCAAAAAGGTAAACACTGCTGAAATGTTCAACCGGGGATGCTGAACCAAACCCGATATGGTGGGAGCAAATAAGCATACAACTTGACCGGCGTTCGCAAAGCAAGAAAACTGTCCCTTTTCTCACTTGTTCTCCTGTCTTTCTTTGTTTCGCATTCGGTGCCATTATTTAGCATTTCTGTTGCGCTCTCAGCTGCGTCCGTGCGATCGCTGTAATTCCCCGTCATCCAACCAGATGGCGCATATGCAGAGTGATCTAGGAGTGCACTAGTATGTGTCACTGCTTCCCGAAATTGTCTCAAGTGAAACTGTTAAACCGCCTAGAGGGGGCGCATAATGCCCTCTAAATCTGGATATACACCTTAGCTTCACGAGACACCATGAACTCTAGGCGAAACTTTGCTAACACAACTTAAAGGCAGAGGTAAAAAGAGAGAGATCCCGTTATTATACGTAGACGAATATTAAGTTGCCAGAATGCCAGTGTTTTTATTGGGCCTAAAGGTGTAGTGCCTAAAGAGCGCGTGTTCTGTATCAACTCCTGCGTTCCTTCTTCTGTGCTGTCGTTCTACATTGTATTGCCAACTCATGCGGCTTTGCGTTGTACTGTCAGCATCCACGCCAACACATTTAAAAAAGGAGCCTGCATGAGGACAAACGCTACGCCAAACTAGATTAACAGATTAGGGATAAAAAGACATGCAGCGACGTTTATGGCGAATCAAGGTAACTGCACCCGGTCACGCGCGCTAATGGGGTACTGGGTAGTAGTTTTATCCTGCGATACTAGTTCGACGAGCATGCGTGGTCGGAATAAGACGGAAGCCGCGCGACGGAGGGTGTCGAGATGCGAAAATGCCAAGTCTGGTTCGCTTCGCATTTCTACCCACTCTACGCGTCCGAAAGAGAGGTCGTTGAGGAGGTGGCAACGGCTGCTTAGCAGCAGCGGCTCTCGGACACGCCTGAGCTACTCGTTCACTTACTGTTCAAGACACCATGTTCTGGCGAGGTCAGACACCGCCGCTGCGGAAGTATGGTTCGGCGAGTATTTGTTCCTGTTCGGCGCGTACGAGTAGTACACACTATAAAGACTATGCCGTAACCGCGGCAAGGTGAGGAAGGGTTGGGAACCGTGGAAGAACTGCAGCAAATATAACAGAAAGAGCAGTGTCATCGAAATAGTTTTTCTACCGACGAGAGTACATTGCAGTATTGACAGCTATTTATTGCCAATAGTCCAGTCGGAAGAAATTTCACTTAAAAGAAGCGCGGGATTTAGCAGAGCCTGAAGTCGGTTTTTTGAAGGAAAAATTTTTCTGTTGATATGGAGGATAGCAAGATAGTATTTAACTTTGATTGCAGGCTTACCGTTGAGATATGAGGTTAACCACACTGCATGGTTTCTAGTGGGGCGGGATTTAACCGCGTTAGCCGCTTCCGGTCAATTCCGTCCAGCCTCGGCCCTTACCCCGTATTTCGAGAATAATGCATTGCTCAAAGACGCAAAGAAGAGCGCGAGCGAAATGGTTTATTTGAGCGCATGTCACAGAGTTAGCGATTTATCGACGGCCTGGTCCGCTTTCCTGTTTGCTTTATTTGGGTTGGAGTCAGGTATGTGAAACCTTTCATTCCGCTAGGTGACTCAGGTATTGCATTTGCTCGCACTCGAAATCAGCAGCTAGAGCTTGAGATCTGCACGGTTAGACCACATGAACGTAAATACACCGTTTGCTAGAGAGGCGGCAATGACCCCACGTATGACCTAGTATTAAGCATGAAATGCTTTTAGCTCCCGTTGTCGGCAGTGTGGTGACGTCACGCGGACCGAGATCCACTCATCCGGGCTCTGAAACGAGAACATCCGGGCACCGTACAAGACTTACCGAGATTTAACGAGACTCTCTAAGCCCTCCTACGCGACCGGCATGCAAGCGCCGGTTGGTCTCCAACGAGTCACAAAAATTAACTGCTGCCAGTGCCTTCTCAATGTTTATCAAGATATCAGTAGAGCTGTCGTTTGATAATGCACGGAATTATAATTTCCGATTTATAATAACGCGTGCAAAAAGCACATACATGCCACAATATTTAAGCATGAAATGCTTTACGGTGCGGTTCGGGTGTCCACCGCGATGACAGAGAATTACTGCTCCATTTCCTGTCCTCAAAGAACGTTGCGTTCAAAGGGCAAGGCATCGCGCCGAACGGGTGGTGGCGTTCCTACCTTCCTGTAAGGTGCGGCTCGGGTGTCCACCGAGATGGCAGAGAATTACTGCGTAATTTCCTTTCCTCAAAAGGCGTCGCGTTCAAAGGACGAGGCATCACGCCGAACGGGTGGTGGCGTTCCGCGGACTGCCTGGCAGCGCTACAACACGCTGTCGCGTTCCACTCCTAAAGGCGACGCTTAAGCGTCATTAATTAGCAGTTTATTAGTATTTAGTCATTAATCAGTCATTACACACTAATCAGTAATTTGTCATTACTTCGTCATTCGACGTAATCCAGTGGTAATATCACCAGTGTCACATACGCAAAGTGGTGCTAAAAACGCTTTCGCCTCTACGCACTTCGGACAGTTTCGAACGCGCTGCATATACATTCTTGTCAGGCCTGCGTCTCGTCGTGTCCGCGCGCGCTTCGCATTATGCCCGTAAACATTTCATGCTTACTCTACTCTCGGTTACGGGAGAGGCAGAGATTTTTTGCACAACGCTCCTGACGTTCCTGGCATTTCCCCTGACGTTTCGATATGGGCATCGCACTTGGTCTTTGTCATAAGAGGCCAGGTGACATTTGCTGACGTTACTGACACCACTATCTACCAAGATGTTGTGTATGAATCTACAAAGAGGCCCTAAAGTGAAGCTGTGAGCCGGGGTTGACTGTTTAATGGAAGAGGGATAATTGCTGCTCGCGGGTATTGTTGCATTTGGACCCCTTCGGAATGCCGTCGGCAGTGCCATTAAGCACTTAAACGCCTCAGTTGCTGCCGCCGTAGAAGATGTTTCGCCCGCTCGAAGTATTTATCAGTTTTCTTTTGCGTGCTGAGTGGCATAGCTTTGTCGTTCTGCCTTATGTGCTGCGCAGGTTTTGTTCTATTTTGCGATAAAGAGAAGCCGGTGCGACTTTCAGGTACCAGCCTCTCTTACAGGCTCACGTAAATAAAAGCAAAAATATTTCTTAAGTGTTCATGGCACTGCTATGTAGTTCACTGTCGGACTGTACGTTTTTTTTTTTTTTCTTGTTAACGAGCAAACATTCAGCACCACGGTGGGACCAAACCGAGCAATAGTTATAGACTGCAGTAGCGACGCAGTATTCTGCGGACGCAGTATTCGCGGACACCTTGGAGATTAGAAGAAATCTGAAAAAAAAAAGACTGACAGAAACAAGCCGCCTAGCAAAAAAAGGAAAAGTAAGTTAGCTGACTCAAGCTGCAGTCTTAAATTCCATCAAAGCGCACCAGTAGCCACTAGAGCGATTGTTCCGCTAAAGAATACCGCTACTGAAAACGAATGTTTTCTAATAGCAGCGGCTCTTAGAATCCTTAGTTCCATTGCATCGCTTCTGCAGGGCTCGTGTGGAGCAGAAGTGCAGAGAAAACAGGCACAAAAACGTCCGAGGAACATGGCACACTCACATCATAGCGCTTTTCTTTCGTTGTTATGAGTCGGCATGTGAATAAATACCAGCATCGTCATCAGTCTGACTACGCCCAGTGCAGGGCAAAGGCCTCTCCCATGTCTTTCCAATTAACCGTGTCATTTGCCAGTTGCGGCCATCGTATCCCCGCAAACTTCTTAATCTCATCCGCCCACCTGACTTTCTTCCGCCCCCTGCTACGCTTGCCTTCTCTTGGAATCCACTCCGTTACCCTCAACGTCCATCGGTTATCTCGCCTTCGCATTACATGCCCTGCCCAAGCCCATTTCTTCCTCCTGTGTTTGTTCCCTGACCCACTCCGCCCTCTTCGTGTCTCTTAACGTTACACCTATCGTTTTCCTCTCCATAGCTCGCTGCGTTGTCCTCAATTTAAGTTGAACCCTTTTCGATAGCCTCCACGTTTCTGCTCCGGAGGTGGGTACCGGTAAGAATCAGCTGTTATGTACTTTTCTCTTGAGGGATATTGGTAAACTGCCATTCATGATGAGTTCCTGCAAATGCGCTCAACTCGATTCTTATTCTTCTAGTTATTTCACTCTTGTGGTCCGTATCTGCGGTCACTACGTCTTATTCCCTTACCACTTCCAGCACCTCGCTGCCAATTGTTAACTTCTGTTCCCTTGCAAGACTGGTGAGCATTACTTTTGTTTTCTGCATATTAATTTTTAGACCCACCGTTCTGCTTTGCCCATCTATGTCATTGATCATGCTTAGCAATTTATCCTCTGAGGGACTTAGCAAGACGATGTCATTAGCAAATCGTAGATTATTAGGTTATTCTCATGAACTCTTATCCCCAACTGTTCCCATTTCAGGTCTGTGAATACCTCTAGTAAACAGGCGGTGAATAGCATAGGCGAGATCGTGCCTCCCTGCCGGACACCTTTCCTTCTTGGAATTTTATTACTGACTTTATGGAGAACTATGGTAGCTGTGAAGTCATTACAGATATCTTCGAGTATTTCTACATAAAGCTCTTCGAATGCCATAATGCCTGCATGACTGTTGAGGTTTCGACTGAGTCAAATGCTTTCTCGTAATCTACGAAGGCTATATATGGCTTGGTTATAATCTGCGCATTTCTCTATCCCGTGATTGATAGTGTGAATATGGCCTATTATCGAGTAGCCTTTACCAAAGCGTGCTTGATCAACTGGTTGATTGAAGACTAAGGCTGTCGTGATTTTTTTAGCTATTACCTTAGTAAATACATGGTAGGCGACAGACAGTAAGCTGAGCAGTCTGTAATTTTTCAAGTCTTTGACGTCCCTTTAAGGATTAAAATGTTGTTAGAGTTCATCGAAAATTCCTGTGGGCTCGAAGCTATAAGGCATTGCTTATGCAGAGTGGCCTGTTTTTTTAGCACAACCTCCCCGCCCTTCCTTATTCAACAGCTCTATGTTACCTGATCCTCACCAGCTGCTTTACCTTATTGCTCCTAAGGCTTTCTTTACTTCCTCTTTCGTTGCAGGTGGGATGGCAAATTGCTGTGCGGTATTGCTTCGCTCACTGACGTCCTAATTACACTGGCTACTGAATAAATTTGTAAAACGCTTCAGCTCCTTTAACTATCTTATCCATATTGTTTATGAAATTGCCTGCCTTCTCTCTTTGTGAATAAATGCAAATCCCTCATAAGAGCTTCGAGGTCCTCTGACGAATGAGAACAATGCACTTGCATTAAGTTTTTATATTTTTGCGCTCTTGCTTTTCAGTTTCTTGGAAACGACATGCCTTGTTAAAGTAAGCTGTTCTTCTCCTGGACTAGGCCGCTACGACATGACGGTTTTGAAGTAATGGAAGCCTTGCCAGCCTTTGCGCTCACGGGTCGGTCAGTGATGTGTCTGATAGGATCAGGGGGAACCTTCCGTTGTGGCGTACACTGAAGAATATACAAGGGTAGTACTTCGCGGCCGATACAAACTACCTCGTCCGGAAGAAGGCCCGAAACGTCTCAATACCGGAAGTACGCTTCCACAGAAACCAGCAACGTCTTTCGCTGATGTGACATTCATCTCTACAGGCCTCGGAACTGTCCCAACAGGGTTACTGAAAAGTGCATCCCTAGAGCAAGCAAGAAAGTAGGGAAGTATACTGTCTTCTATAACAGCTTCAAGGCTTCACTAAGCGCTCTTGAACGTAAATGTCGTGAGATGCCTTCAGTGACGGTTGTTAGGTAGTTATTTTTTCCCTAAGGACGTCATACGCCCTTACATCCACGCCGCGGCCATCTTAACGGCGGCCCGGACCATGCACCTTTAGTCGGAACTGCCATTCCTTTGGATGCTCTCCTCTCTTCCCAGTATTGACAGCTATAGGCAGTTCAGTGTGAATTTCTTGCGATGCGCAGCCAGTCGCAGTGCATCGTGTTTCGTTGTTCCCTCATCGTATCCTGCACACTCGTGACCGCTGTTTTCTTATCTAGGCCAAAAACAAACAAAAAACAGCCAATGATGGAACTGCATCTTAGTTATGCTTGCCCTTATGCCGTTGCAGAATGGAGGTAGCTCATGTCGTAGAGGATTTGAAGAAACGCAAGAAAATGTGCAAAAAGGTTGGTTTGGTATTGTTTTATGGGGTTTAACGTCCCAAAGCGACTAAGGCTATGAGAGACGCCGTAGTGGAGGGCTCCGGAAGTTTCGACCACCTGGGGTTCTTTAACGTGCACTGACATCGCACAGTACACGGGCCTCGAATTTCTCCTCCAAAGAAATTCAACCGCCGCGGCCGGGATCGAACCCGCGTCTTTCGGGCCAGCAGCCGAGCACCATAGCCACTGAGCCACCGCGGCGGCTTAGTGTGGTTTCACCGTTTCTTTAAGGCAGCGGCTAACATTCTCTCTAAGGAATGTCGCGCGAATGTCGCCCTTCAGCTGTCATTTCTAGGAGACGCATTGCGCCTGCTTCCGACGTGACTGCAAGCACGAACTGTACCACCCAGTGGACTGTTAGGGCAGTAGCTGCTTCCTGAGAAAAGCGGCGCCTTAGTCACCAGTTGCTATGAGGGAAAAAAAATGGACGCGAGAAACGAAGTCAGCCGGGGGCAACTTGGTTGCGGCCGGGGGAAGGCACGGGAGGCGCCGAGTGGCGCAGGGCGGTCACTTTATCAGCGCGGTCCGCGCGGCCTGCCACGGGCACCGCCAGCAGCAGGTTGCGCCGGCGCAGCGCCGAATCCCGAAGCGGAAGCAGCGCCGGCGCATCCGACTGAAAGAGGGCGACCAATTCGAAGCGCTGTCGATGATAAGGCTCGACCGTCGCTGCTCCCGAGGCAGCAGCGCGCTGCCGGGCCCATTAGGCCCGGGGACCGGCGCGATCAGCGCTCGCTGGCTCGAGAGAACAGATGGAGCAGCGCTCGCCGCCGCCAGTCCTTCCGCTCACGACAAAGTCCAGAACAAAAGGCGCGCCCATTTCCACCTGCCGCTGTGGGCGTGTGGGCCGCGGCGATGGTGGCTGCCAGCGCACCGCGGAGCGCTGCCAACCGTCGCGCACGCCGCGACGTGCCGCTTTCTTTATGGCCAGCAGCGCTGCTTTGCCAGCGCCCCTGAGCGGACGGCATCCAGTCGACGGGGCCTAAAGCGTGCTCTTTACCCTTTCGGGACGAGCGAAAAGCGGCCCTGGTTGGATGCGAAGGCGTATCAGTTGCAGATAAACCTACGCTGTTTCCGAGAGAATTACATGATTACATGAGGACTGGTGCAACATGGATTACTTTTCTTTTTATTCATCATCAGCGCACGCCGCGCAGACTGGCAGATCTCAGCGTGGCTTTAGCCAAGGACTAAAGTCGAAAGTGCCAAAATGAAATGCAATGCGAGCAGAACCTCCCACCAGTTGTAAGCGCATTTTGGAAGATCCTGCGCAATGGGCTGCACTTCCTCACCGTTAATTTGATTTCTTCTCATCGTCGAAGTGACCATTGGGAATGGGCCGGTATATTATCATAATTATTTTATTGTGGTGGTATTCTATTCTTGTGTACTGCGCCGACTGGTCCATCTGGCGAGCAAGGGCTTCGCGTCGTTTGCTTCAGTAATTACGGGTGATAAAAAAGCAATAAATCGAAAAAAAACTTTGAATGTAATTCTTAATCTCCCGGCTCCCAGTAATAACAGTGGCGCTGCGGAACGCATGCCTGAAAATGTTGGCCGCGAGTGAAAGTAAGAAGGTGTAATCAAAGGACGGTTGCAAAAGTCGACGACAAGCCACAAACGTGAGCCGTTAAAACTTTGGCCCCGACCCGTATGCATGAGAGCCCTCGCGACCACTCCAAAAAATCGCAGCAAGGATCGTAGGAAGCAACTCGCACTGCGCTTCCATGCCCATCACACCTAAACAGATTCTCATCAAAAAGGCGACGCAACAATGCTTAGCAGGGGTGGTAATTGAAGTAGTGGCACTCTCATACTTTTACGAGCAGAAAATAATAGCAAACCCTAGCTTCACGAATACACTGCATTCATCTGCGTCTTTCATCAATCAATCAATCAACCAATCAATCAATTGATGACAAGGCTCGACCTTCACTGCCCCCGAGAATTCATTCATTCAATCAACCAATTGATTGATTGATTGAATCCTCGGGGCAGTGACGGTCGAGCCTTATCATCAATTGATTGATTGATTGAATCCTTGGGGGCAGTGACGGTCGAGCCTTGTCATCAATTGATTGATTGATTGATTGATTGATTGATTGATTGATTGATTGATTGATTGATTGATTGATTGATTGATTGATTGATTGATTGATTGATTGATTGATTGATCAACCGGCCGGTTGATCAGTCAATCTGTCGGTGCGCCTAGCTTTTCTGAAGGGCGCCATGAGTAACTACTTTTCTGCTTGCCCACCGCAGGATTAAACACTGAGTATTTCCTGCAACACGGTCTCACTACTCGCGAAAGTGAGAGAAAGGGAGGGGGTAGGGGTAGACGTAAACGCATTAAAGCCGTAGCACATTAATTACACTGGAAACATTCTGACAGCTACCGCTTCCGCTTCTTTCCCCTTAGGCAGGCCAGCGAGCGACAAGGCCCCGCCAGCCCGATGTGTGCGAAACTGAAACCAGCACCTGTGCAGAGTACGCGCCACAAGCTGCGCAGCGAAGACACTGCTTATAGAGCCAGTCTGCCTCACGCAGCATCATTTGTTTGTCCCCCAACTGTAGCGCAGGCATCGCCCTCTTGGCTTCTATAAAAGAGCGAGGAGATAAACCTAGTGGGGCTGGAAGACGCAGACAGGATTCGATTCTCCATTGGTGTCCTTTGTTACTACATTACGTCGTAGTTCTACTTTCCGTTGTTGTCACTAAACTTTTACAATCGCCCAGTCGGCATATACGGAACGACAAACATAAGAATGGATGTGATGACGTGCGATCGCTACAAATTAGTGCGGCCGTTCGCTGTAGTTTGGGTTCCCGACCAATATCAGACAGAGCACTATCTTCTCTTTTGGCCTAAAATTGAACAGGATACTTTTTTTTTCTGTTTTCTCTCTCTACTGTGTGTTCTTTATCATTATTATTACATTAACGATAATGGATTTCTATGTTCAGGTATTGTATTTGCAGGGTTTCTACTAGTGAATCGTTTTTTTGTTTTTACCGAAAGTGCGCCAGTACAGAAGCTCTCACCGTTGCTGAGTAGTCTAAATAAACAATTTTTGGTTTATTATTATTACTATAAATTATTATGATGATGATATATGTTGTTCAATTATTGTTATTATCGTTAACGTGGAAAATTTCAAGCGCTAGCAAACAAGGACACAGAGGCCGACGCAGTGTCCCTTTCTGTGTCCTTGTTTGCTAGCGCTTGAATGTTTCCACACTTAACGTTTACCCACTTGCTCAATTGTCTGCTGTATTATAATCATTCTCATCGCAGCTACAAATCCAGCTGGAAGCACCGCTCACTTGGAATTCAGCGTTCTTTTGTCGGTACGGTGCACATCACATTCATGCCTGAGAAGGCCGCATCAAGTGGAATGCACGGCGCATAACAGCTATATTAACCACGTACAGAATAAACGTCTGGCTGGCAGAGACCCAGAAGCCCCCGATAATTTGTATTTATTCCAGTACTCATAGCGCCGAACATTTCCCAGCAGGGCACGATTCCCGTTTTCTGTAACTGGTCCAGACGCCTTTCCCGAATCTCGCGAAGCCAGCGGAAGCGGGGCAGCCACGCGAAAGGAGGCAAACAACAGGGACGCGCACAAAGCCGTTTCAAGAATGCCGACTGACCTGGCGTAAAAGTTGTTTAAGGGCCCGGCCAGAAATAATAAAAGCGCAATCTCTTCGGCCTGACCGCGAGCCCCCGGCGCTGTGGCGTTTGTTTTCTCTCCAGGCCGGCGGCGGAAGTCACCAGAGAATAACAATACGCCGGCCCGCCCGAGGCAGCGCGCTTTTACAACCGAGCGGAATAAATGAATGATTACCTTTTAGCGAGAGGCTGGCGCCACACACGAAAACGCCGAAGCTGCCGCCAGGTCACTCCTTCGCTGTGCCATTACGCATTCCTGGGAGAAGTAATTACCCGCAGTGCGGCACGCGTGCGTGAGCGCCAAGCAAAAATCGACCAACAAGCTACGGCGCAGGACGTAACCCGGGTCGGAATAGGCGCTCTTACGAGAGCGCCTGGAAACCAGCGGCCGCGTGCCGTCTCTCCGGACGACGAGGGGGCGCCCCGTTCGAGTGCCCCTCGCTGTCCACGCGTGCTCGAGTTATGCCATATCAATCACGCGTGCTCAAGCACGCAAAATAAGAGAAATAAAGGCAGCTATTATTAGAAATGCAACAATGCATCATTCGGAACGAGCAGCAAAGTCGAGACGGGCAGCGATATCGCCGGGATTGGACCCCTTTATGGTCATGCAGAGTTGGTATGAAGCGATTTCCGCCGAGATGGACGCTTGCATTCGTATCGGTATTGCGGCACGCTGTCGACGCACGCCCATTCCCGCCCTGTAGGCCATTCGACTTTTTCGGGGCAGCCAAGGCAGCTTTGGGCACAAAGCGCCCTCCTGCGCTGCGCTGCTTCCGATGCGTGAATAGTAAAGGTCTTTTGCGGAGTTGTTTAGTATGCACTAACGCGTTAAGTTGGCGCTGACGGTAGCTAGAGTGAGAACTGTGTGTATTTCTGATAACCCGCCGTTTTTAAGATGGCAATTGTTTTGACATACCACGGTCTACCCGTGTTGCAAAGCGCTTGCTCATGGTATCCTAGAAAGTGAATACGACCTCTTTCTTAAATTTTAAACAAACTGTTTATAGTGTGGTCGTAACGAAGGTATTGTACGCACTTGTTTTGTTGACAACTCGGAGCACTCGTCGTGTCAGACGAGATGGGGCCTCGCAAGCGGCCGCCACTCACAGGAGTAAAGTTCCTCGAAGGAAAACGTCTACGTGCAGCCACCGAACGCCACCGGCACGCAGCGAAGCAGAACGATGCAAAACAACAGCGCCTTCAACAGATACGAGAAGTGGACATTCGCCGGTGCACAACGACGGCTGAGAATCAACGGCGCCGACAACAGATGCCGCGGGAAGCCGCCCTACACCTTCGTGCCCTGGAATCCGCCGAGGAACACGAGGGGAGGCTCGAAATTGATGCGTGAAGTTAGACATCATCATGCGCCAGAACAACCGTCCACTGCCGGGGCCGATGCCTGCTTTGTGAAGGACTTCATGCAAGACGAGTTCGGAGTGTATTTCAGCGTGTGCGATAGACTGTGCTTTACGTCAGACCTCAAGCATGTAAAAGAACCACGTCATGAGATACCCTCTTTGCGTCGTTGTGTTCATAGTGCGTTGTGTCGTGAGAATCATGACGAAATCTCTCGCAGTTCATAGACAACCAGCGTCGTGATTTCTGGAGCTTTTTTTTTCCCGTTTGCAGGGAACTTGCCGCCGTTTCTCGTCGATTTAGTAATTACATGCGGATCGTCAACGCAAACGAGAGCGAGGGAGTGCCCTTATGCAGGCGTGTAGTGAGCTTGTGGACCCATGTAGATGCATTAATTAATATGCGAGGCACTAGAATTTACTGCATGCTGGCAGCCATTACGGCGTCAGTGACACACAGAAGAATGCAGCGATTCTAAGGGTCGCATTACGGCAAACCCATTTAAATCCGCGCAGAGACCAGAGCTGGCGTAAGGTAGCCAGAGGCATAATCTCTAAAGCTTCTCGAAACGAGAGACGGTTTATGATAACTCGCACGCGCGGTCGATCATAATATAGGCACAACAATACGAAATCCCAGAGGGCTACTCGAATTAAGCTCCCTCTATACTGACAAGGTAGCCATTATCCCCTTTTCCTATCAGATTCCTCCTCAAAAACCTTCTTTCCCACCATTGTGTGAGAGCGCCCAAGAATGCTTCAAAACTCTATAGCGCGTATACGCTGTTTCAATTTACGCTTGCGGGCGCAGCCATGTTGTCACCAGGCTGTGGCAGCAGTGTTTCAGTTAGCGGAATTCGCATCGGCAGCTCAGTGGGCACGCGCGGCACAGTAAAAACCGCGAGTTATCTCAATCTACCCGTAAACAGTGAAAAGGTCATTTTAAAAGCGCGCAGTCTTTCCACTGGTTTTCTCCTCGATCACAATCAGATAATGATGGAAATTTTTTTATTCCGCTCATTTATTCGAAATCACTCGTGCAGCCGCTCATGGAAACGCTTACAACGCAGCCGTGCTTTGCGAATGCACTGAACTGTGCCATTTCTCAACCATTTGAAAACGGCCCGCGTACAGAGAGCGCACGGCTATGTCCATCAACGCATGTCACTCTGTGACGGACCTTCCACGTGAATTTTCAGCTCCACCCGCGCAGGAGCGCCGAAGTGGCGAGGAGCGGGGAGCAGCCCAGGCGGGACAGAGTTTGTCACGTGACATGTGCGCCGCGGAGTGTCGCGATTTGGTGGGCGTCGCTTTGCGCTCTCCGCAGGCGTGCGGTTTTCGAAATTGACCCAAATTTGTTGAGATACAGAGGCAAAAGTAATAGCGTTTTCGGAATTCTATTACTAACGACCAGCGCCAAATTTCTAATTGCTATCAGGCGTGAATTCGTAATAGCTAAAAAGTTCACTTCGAATTTAGTTCAACACTTTACTAGTTAATATGATTATGCTGTTTTGTGACGTCCGTCTACACTCGTATTACTTCGCCGGAAAATGCGTCTTTCTGCCTGAAAAAAAAAAAAAAGCACTTTTTGAAATTATTGGCGGAATTATCTGAAACACCTGGAGTGTGTGTATATATATATATATATTGTAGTGTGCCAACTGTGACAGGTTCCGCTTCCGCCGGTTCCGGCGGGAAGCGGTTTCGGAAGGCGTGAAGAAAACAGTTGAATGAGGGACGCCGACACAGGAGAGCGGCACGAGGGCAGCAGAAAACGGAGGAATGTCGGTATCAGTCGCGACCACAAGTTTGGCAGACTGCGTAGGTACGTCGCAAAAGGGAGCGTCACACAGCGGAGAAAAGGCGATTTAAGCTCGAGCGCAGTCAATAACGGCACGATGAGTCGAAAGGAAGTCACATCCCAGGATGTTGTCGTGTGATCAGTGAGACAGCACAATAAACTCGATGGTGTACAAAACATCTTGAATGAGGACACGGGCCGTACATGCGGCTGAGGGATGAATGCGCTGTGATGAGGCGGTGAGAAGCGAAAAGTCAGAAAGTGGGGTAGTCACTTTGCGGAGTCGGCGGCAGAGAGCTTCACTTATGACAGATACTGCAGCGCCCGTGTCGACGAGGGCGAGAACCTTGGCACCTTCCACGAACACTACGATTACATTAGCGGGACGACACGGAGGACTTGAGGAGTTCGAAACAAGCGCAGTTCTTGCCCCCGGAACTGCGGCTGTTAGTTTCCCTCAAGCGCGGAGCTAGAACGTCGCAGCATCGGGGAAGGGGAACGGCGTCGAGGGGAAGGCGATCGGCGAGTGGTGTAAATTTGGCGATCAGGGGAAACAAAGGGGGGACCAGGTGGCCTTCTCGGCGAGGATAGTTCGGCATCGTACGGGTAGGCGCGCAGATCAGGTCGAGAAGGTGGAAGGCGCTGGCGGCAAAGCCGCGCGACATGGCCTGGCAGACCACAGGCGTAACAGATGGGTCGGTTGTCCGCAGTACGCCAGGGATTGGTATTATGTGGGCGAACCCTTGAGAACGGAGCTTGAGACGGGGGCTCAGACGGCGGCGGAGGACGGAAAGAAGGGGCGGCCTGGTAGGAATCGGGTGCCGGCGTATGTCGTGGCCTGGCCACCGCTTGGGCGTACGTCAGGGGTGCTGTCACAGGCGCGGGCACAGGGCTGGACGGTAGCAGATCAGCGACTTGGTCTTGCCCGACACGGCGAATGGTAGGAGCCAAAGACGGGGTCGAGTCAGGAACTTGGCGGGCGGGGTCTTGAAAATGGGATATGAGGGACAGCTGGCGAGCGACCTCTTCACGAACGGAGGCTTTGATTTGGTTGAGAAGAGGGGAGTCCTCAGGAGTAGTACCGCCCAGGGCCAGTGTGGAGAGGGCTTCGTCGCAGACACCGGCACGCCGTGTAGAAGCGCGCTGCTTGCGGAGCTCGTCGTAGCTCTGGCAAAGCTTAATAACCTCACTGACGGTGGTGGGATTTTTCGCGAGGACCATCTGAAATGCGTCGTCAGCGATGCCTTTGAGGATATGGTGGATCTTGTCCGCTTCTGGCATGGCGGCGTTGACACGTTTGCAGAGGTCAACGATGTCCTCAATGTAACTTGTGAAGGTCTCGTCGGTGTGTTGAGCGCGGCCCCGTAAGCGCTGTTCGGCACGAAGCTTGCGCACCGCAGGGCGGCCGAACACTTCCGCAAAGCTCTTCTTAAATACGGGCCAAGTGGGTAGGTCCGCCTCATGGTTTCGAAACCAGAGGTTCGCCACGTCCGTGAGATAAAAGATGACGTTACTCAGCTTGATAGTGTCATCCCACTTGTTATAGTTGCTCACTCGCTCATACGATGACAACCAGTCGTCAACATCTTGGTCGGCAGTCCCACTGAAGAGGGCAGGGTCACGCTGCCGGATGGCTCCAGAACAAATGACGGTGGTTGAACTGGCCGCCGGTGTTGGGGCAGTCTCATCTGGCATGGTTGACACAGGCGGCAGCGTACGGCTCCGGAGTTCCAGGCTGGTAGGGGACGTACCCCGCACCTCCACCAATTGTAGGGGTGCGTTTATTAGGCGTCCTCAAGAGACCGAACCGCCGTGCAGGATCTGGCAGCCTAGACGGTTGGTTGGTTGGTTGGTTGGCCTCAAGTAGAATGGCACATACCCACTACGGGGGAGTGGCCAAGACACAGGCGGTGAACTGTTGGAATGATTAGCCAGCACCAAGAGAGCGGGGCAACTTCGTCGTCGTCAGGCGCAGCGTAGTGTCGGCGCATAACTTCGTCGTCGTCAGGCGCAGCGCAGTGTCGGCGCATGGCGGTAGCGGAACCTGTCACAGTTGGCACACTACAATATATATATATATATATATATATATATATATATATATATATATATATATATATATATATAGAGAGAGAGAGAGAGAGAGAGAGAGAGGCTGTAATGCCCCACTGTCGACATTAAACGCTAATAATTGTTGATCATATGTAATGATTTAATCTGATAAAATTACGCTACGTGAGAAGGGTAGAACGTTTACCTTCCTGTGAAACGGTGTCGTTAATTTAGGAGTGTAGCATAGGGCAACTATCTTTCTTTCCTCGCGCTGTCGGCCCTGAAGTGCAAGCTGCAAATGGTGCCACGAAACCGCAGGCTGTATATTTAATTAGGTGCGAATGGTTGGTGACTGGCTCACTTCATACACAGTCACGGCGATTGCACGGCCGACGATTGGCACATCACTACCAACAGGCGCCAGTGCGTTTGCCAGTTAACGGTACGTTCTCGTGTGCGAACAGCTTTGAGATTTCGGACTCCGAATTGCTCACACCAGCAATAGTTCTCACTCATTTTAGTGCTACAAAATCATTATATATATATATATATATATATATATATATATATATATATAAGAGAGAGAGAGAGAGGCGGGAAAACATCCCCACGCCCCTCAAAATCACTATAGTGACAGCACAGTACTCCTGAAGTATTCAGCTTTGAAGAGTAAAATGGACTTCCAAAGGCGCCTGTCACAGGAGAACACTTACGTACCGGGCGCGTCGTCATGGTACAAAAAAGAAATCAAAAGTGACAATTAAGCGTAAGAAGATTTGGCTGGCTTATGACGCCGGGTACGATGGTTCGTTGCTCTATCGAATAATCGTGTAGTGTTTTATAATTATTTAACGCTCTATGCCTCCTTCAAAAATCGAGCTTCTAAATTTTGCGTTCATTGCGTTCTGACTCAGTTTTTAATTCAGTAATGTTAACGACAAAATAATGCTCGATATACAGAAAAGCGGCTGCATTTGGGACATTGACGAGTGTTAAAGGCAGAAACGGTGACCTTGTATGACACTGAACACACACCGCAGAACTTCTCAAAAGGAGCCATTCCGATTTGCGTGCAGTCTACAGAAAACGGAGCGGCAGCATTGCACGGTCTTCAGGTAACTAACATTTTGTTGAGAAGCGGGCCTATTCACGTCTATACACGCGCGCAGCAGGAATGTTTGTAGTTCGTTTTATTTTTTATTTTGCAAAGCTGCGTGAGAGTGAGGCCCCTCTCGCTTTTCCCACCTCCCTGAACGGGCGCTACAGCCTTTCCAGGCGCAAAAGGACAGTGCATTGACTCGTATACGGCGCACCAATAACGAGAAAAAGGAAAAGCTGGTTTTCGGCTTTGGCATTCGCCGTAAGTTGCGAATTGCCAATTAGCAGCGCTTAAGACGACAGCCGGGGCCTGATAAATTTAGAACTGGGTCTCATCAACGCAAAGTGGCGGCTTTTAGGGTTTCGTTATTAATGGGTAAAAGACATCGACCATTAGCGCCGCCTCCGGCTGCCTCGTGCAGTGTGGGCGAGTATTGAAATTGCTTGTACTTTGTCCAGACATATATAAACGCTTTTGCGAGTGGAAATTCATTTGCTTCTGCGCTCGGAGCAGCGGCCGTCTGAATTGAAGGTGCGAGAAAAGCGAGCTTCATTTCATCGTGAAAAGGCAGAGACCCCGTAAGCCGGCCTTCTTCGGGCGGCCGCCGGCTGCTTGGGCCAGCGAGTGTAATTGCCGAAAGAAACAAAGCACGAGCGGGAGCGCAAGACGAACGCTCGCCTCGTCTCGGCCCATAGTTCTCGTGCGCGATGATGAGGTAAAAAAAAATGATGCACGTAAAACTTGAGACGAAGACAGCAAGGCGCAGTGGAGTTTTACTGAATTAGTTTTTAGAGCGCTGGTAACTTTTCTGCCCCTTTGGAAACGCCGCATTCAGAGGGTCAGAGGGTAAAAATATGAGATGTAAGACAGCCTTCGGCTCCGGAACCTTCAGCGGCTGGCGCTAAAGGAAGAAAAGCGGTGAACACTCCGACGCTCGTGCGTGCTCTGGACTGATCGCTGCTGCTGGACTGGATCTGGACTGTACTGCTAGTTGTTCGTGATGGAGCGCCTTGCAAGATGTCCTCCATTACATAGAGAATATAGCGTGAAATTAAACATTGATAAGCTGATTACCAATCTTAAATGTGGGGTTTTTAGAAAAAAAAACCTAATTCCGGTTTCAGACGAATTGATGATGACACGAAAGTGAACAGTACACTTTGAAGCGGTGACTTATTTATTGTCCAAGAAGTACAAGCCCATATAGTATACGCAGGAATTCTGCACTTTCGATCAACGACACGCAACCGGAATACATTTCTGAGAGAAACTACACTCCAGCGCGGTCTTAACCTTGCAGAGGTTTCACTTTGGAAGACCGGAGTTGGTGGGCAGTAACTGGTGAAAATACTTTAAATTGCCCTAATTTTTGAAGCGTAATTATCCACCTTGGATGCCCTGTGAGCCTTTTCCGGGATGTTGAAACGTACACCCTTCCCATTTTTTTTTTAGTAATATCACGCGAGCGTCGCCTGTTCTAGTAATCAGCGTCCTACGACGGGGTGAATTGGCAAACTCGTCGAAAGTTGCTGCAGGCGCAAAAAGCGCACGCCAGCAGGATGACGGTCGTCTCCTGGGCTGTTTCTACAGCTGGGTGCAGCCCCCAATTTTTCCATTGTTTAATACACTGCTCTCCATATACAGCAGCGAGGCTCGACATTTTACGAACGAATCTTGCATTCTGCGTTTCACTTTGTGTTGCTTTTTCTTTTTTCTTTTTAATTATTTTTTTGGGAGGGGGGGGGGGGACATACCATAGCGTAAAAACAAGCAGCTATTTCCAACACGGGTCATAACTGTTCCGTAAACATCTCGAAACAGAATAAGAAGAGGACAAGCGTTGATGGCAAGATTACCTCGTTAAACGTTGAGCATGCTGCAAGCATTTGGTGCCACGGGTGTCGTCATACCACTTCTGGCGCAGTGGTGCCGCGGTTAAGCGATGCGCGCCACTGCCCTGTGATGGCAGGTTGGCTAGCTAAATCACGTGACTTTGTGACGTCATCAAAGCCTGCCCACTCAGAGGGACCGCACAGACAATGTCTAAACAGCTGAGTGTAAGCTGTAGTGCTAGCGCACTAAAAGATGCGTAGGCAATCATGCGATACGATGCGACAAATCTGCGTTAGCTTTACTGACTGCACATTTCGCTTTTACATTGATCGCCTTCCTATCGCATCTCTGAATTGCGCCGTCGCTTTTTCGTGCTGCTGCTGCTAATCGTGCTGCCGGACTGCTGAAATGAGAGGAAGCACCAATAACTGCAGCAAAGTCACGGTAAAAAGCTCTCTATTTCTCATCTCACGCACGCGCGCGCGCACACACACACACGCGCCCACGTACACACGCACGCACACACACACACACACGCGCGCGCGCGCGCGCACACACACACACACACACATACACGCACACACACACACGCGCGCGCGCGCGCACACACGCACGCACACACACACACACACACACACACACACACACACACACACACACACACACGCACACACGCACACACACACACACACACCAGGGCGTTTTCGCCGAATGATGACTATACTGCTAACGAAGTAAAAAAGGCAAAAACTGGCGAAAGTCTAGGATAAAGGGTAAAGCAAAACTAACCTTTCTTGCGGAACCACGCCTATCCACTGATAGTTAAATCAATGCTTCGAATCTCAAAGGGATAGAGCTTACGCGGTTACGTTTTTTTCCTCCGTGTTTGTAATGACTGAAAACCATGTTATGAACACCACGCCGCGTTAAATGTGTTTCTTTTTTTTTTCGCACCGTTCGTGCAGGGCTCATTATGGACGGCCGGAGACTTTGAGGCTCTTCTCCATACATCGAAGTGATGATTTGTTTGTGTCGCACCTCTTACACATCTCTAGACGTACAGAGCGCTGGAAGCCTAGAAAATAAACATGACGTGATCTAGCATCATCGGTACTTTTCGTCGACAGTGCGAGACTGGCACCGCTGGGCCCGGTCAGAGAAACGAGAAACCGAAAGCAGACGCGTCTGGGAGGATGCCAACGGGATTTGTGATTCGACCACCATGCAGCAGCTCCAAGTGCGCGACCGTATAGCTCATACGAGCTATGCAGTGCCGTGTGCACTCTTCTGCGTTCCTGTTTCAATATCTTTAGGGCTAGCAGCCGGCTGAGGCAGATTTATGTCCCCTCGAAGAAGGCGATACGGAGTGTGTGTAGGTGTGTGAGTGTGTGTGGAGGGGGGGGGGGGGGGCAGTTTCTTATACGCACTGAATTTCGCCTTTGAAAAAAAAAAAGGAAAACGAAGCTCGTGCAGTGTTTCCACAGAAGGTTCAGATTCGCCATGCTAGTCTGTTTTTCACCTGCTGCGCATACTGCACTCTTCGTGCTAAGCTCAGTAAAGGTCTTTCAAGACTACGCACATCAACGTGCGTGCGTCAAAGAAGTCATCGTTTGGTATACAGGAACTTTTGTATTTTGTAGCGGTCTCTGGGGCCGTATTCTACGAGGATTCCTTTGTCCATTTTCCATTTAAGAATCCATTTAGTCCTCTGGCATCGATCACTGTTGTTCGTTGACGTAGCTGCGGCTGTAAAGCGTCCATGGAAAACGACCAGATCTCGCCATTGGCTGCATATTGGCCTGTGCGTGCGGCCGGTAGCGGCGGCTATATCGTCGACGTAGGGACCCGCTACCTTCTGATTTCTGCGACAGGCCGCTTGCTGCCTTCGTCTGATGCTGCCTCTACGCTGACGTCACTCCAAGTTAAATGGGAAATGGATATTCATTTCAAATGAATCCTTTTAGAATACAGCCTCTGCTCTGGGAGGAAGGAGAGAAATGCTTTCTCACTCGTGACAGACTTTAGAAACTCCAGTAGTGCTGCAAGAGGCTGTTGCACGCGCCGGCGACTGTTTAGCCGGCGCCCACAGCGGGTGTTCTATGAAGGTTGTACGTTTTTCTAAGCGTGCAGTGTAGCCATTTCTTCTCAATCTCATTTTTTAGCGACGTTTTCATCACACGTTCTGGAAAGAAAAGTTTCGGCAGGTAGAGTTTTTTCAAGCGCAGTAACACTTACCTGTTGTAATGAAACATGATCAATCACATCTTCCTCTTTCTTTATTATACTGCCGAAAAATAAATTAGAAAATTTCGAGTAGCTAGCTATTGCTGCTACAAGTGAGAAGGAATATGAATGTTTTCTTTTCCATCCGAAGAATCGTTGTGACAGGCAAAATGGTTGCCATCAAGTATTCAGTGAAATATATCTTAAGCATAGAAGTCACGGTTAGCAAACCAACACATTTTGCGGAGCGCAGGCCGAGCCTTCACGTACACACATTTTAATGAGATTGCGTGAAGCGATAGGAAGTGTGAGAGAAATATTTATTTAAAGGAGAAATGAACGGATCAGCATCATCAGGAGCGCCAGGCTACGTGTTAATTTTCTTCGTTATCACAGCAAAATGACGGTACAAAATACTCTTTACGCGGCTTCGCCCGGACACCAAGAAACCTCAAACTTGCTCATGCCAAACGCTTGGAAAGAGTTTTAGCTCCGAGGCGTGCTTGAAACCTGCACACTAACCTGGCCGCGGCTGTGGACACCACGGACAAAATAAGCACCGGACACTTTGCATACCTTGTGTGTATCTGCATTAACGGCCATACTACTCACTTTTTTTTCGCGCACATGCCGTCTTTATCACGCATTGCTTGACGACCCAAGTCTCAGCTATCTAAAAATGCGTCAAATTACTCACCGCCGCGAACAGGAGTAGCTACAGCATCCGTCGGTAAATTTCTTCAGCTATTGAGCAGAAAACATGCGTCTTCTCGAATGCATTCTCTCCTTATCGCAAACCTTTTTCTTCTTTTCTTTCGTCCTGTCTGACGTTTTCTTAACATTTCCCGAAAAACGCCAAGGAACTGAGAGAAGCTAGTTAAACAGGCTTCACTTTCGGCACAGCATTATCTGTCCTCCATCAGTCGCAGCAGCAGTGTCTCATTTCAAAGCGACGCGCACGTTTTGCCTCGCATGAAAAGTCGATGTTTTAAGCAAATAAGCGGTTATTCCTCAAGAACAGCATAAGGGGGGAAAAGTAGCGATTGCTAGGCATTTTGATGCGGCGAGCAAGGCGGAGGCCCGCGGCTGTCCACGCGATTCTTTCCCTCGAGGCATTTTTATTTCGCACTATTAATGGCGGAATATACAACACCGCTTCGCGATCGCCTCGAAAATCCTCCTTTTAGATCCGCAGCGCTGGACGCCGATGAAGCGCGCGCGCATTGCGGCTCGGTGAGCCGCGTGGCGATTCTCAAACAGAGCGCCGCAGAGGGGCCAGAGTGGGGGCCCCTGCGTAACGCAGAGCAGGACCGGCCATAGCGAAGCAGCCGGGGCTGGGGAACTGACAAATAGCGGCATCTCGGCGCAGGAGAATGCCCAGGTTCTGCTGGCTGTTACGGCGAAGATGACAGCTCAGGCCCGCTGAGCGCAAGCGAGTGGTAGCGTGGGCGGGAGGAGGAAAGAGCAGGAGAAAAAAAAAAAACAAAGAGAGAAAAGGGAAGGTAAAATGAAGACAGACCGCTTGCTTTCGCGGAAATTGCCACGAAGCCCGTTGCTTAATGCTTGCTTTCGCGGCACCGTTTCTCCTTACCGACGGTGGCAGGCACACGATGCGCGTAAGTCATTTCGATCTGGAAGAGCTCGCTCTTGGGAGGCCGATCGGCGTCGCGTTGTGGAGGCGTCCGAGGCCCGAGAAGCACCGAGGGCGCGGAGGAGTCGCGCCGCCAACTGCGTCGCTTCCCCCGAGGTTCCGCTGGCTTCGTCGCGCCGAGACCGTTCTCGTGCGCGTAGGCTGGGCCTGACAAAGAATTCCCCGGGGGCTCGTTGCTTTGCCTTTCCATAATTAATGGACGATTTACGTCCGTCGTAAGCCAGATCCTCTTTTCGAGACGATTACTTGTGCGACGAGTGCGGGTTGTTCCATAATTCAGAGCTTTCGTCCATCTTATATAACGCCAACACGCCGCGCAATGCTCATTTGCGCGTGCCGCGTGGTTGCGAACTAGGCCACCAGGTAGGCTTAATTCTCAGGGCGCAAGCAACCGTGAATTATGCACTCGAGCATGGGACTCGGCCGCCCAACATAAATAATAACGCCGCCAAAAGTGAGCTAGAATTGACCGCGTCGTCTCAAACGCGCGCAATCTTGCGATGAATAATAAATCACTAGGCGCGAAGACAAAGCTTAAAACGGAACAGTGATGTTACATGCGCGTCCTCAAAACACCGAGGCGAGCTTCCGAGGCAGCGCTGCGCAATATATGCTTCACTGTTTGACACCTCGCCATACACAGAATGAAACACTACGTTCTGCGCGAAGTACGTTCCCGTCTGTATTTGCGCGACAGACACGCACTGCCCGGAAGCGGAAAAAAAAAAAAAAGACCGGTGGCCTCCACGCGGCCCCAAAATCCCCCTGCGAACTCCACCAGCGAGCCGGTTTGTTTTATGGGCGACGTCCACTCGGCCCGGCGGCCAGTTAATTGCGGCCGCGCTGAACCCGACCTCGAGAGGCTGCCTCCGAGCGGCTGCTCGAATCAGCCGCAACCTCTGCGCGTTAGAACGATTCGGGGCCTCCTCGAGCGTAACGGCAATCTTTCAAGAGCCGTGCGTTTGACGAGAACGGCCCGCAACGTCATAACTCAGCGCTCTTCGGGGCTCCTAGTGGCCTCGAGCGGGGGCACCCGAGGCACGGCCCAAGGATTCCGCAAATTTTGAAAAATGGCGGTTCTTTAGGAGAGGCAGTCGGAGCCCCCACGGCGCGGCCCGAGCCGCGGCGCGAGGCCGCTGTGGGCCCGATCGGCGCAGTCTAAGCAGGACGGATGGCGGGTACCGTAAGTGGCTCGATGAGGCCCCGCGGGACCCGCGGCTGGCGCGCCGGACACGCTCCGGGCGCTTTTTCCCCTCCCGGCGGTGCGGGCCTTATCTGGGCGTCGCCTTTGCGCTTTCCGCGTCAGTGCGCCTCGCTTGGAGCGCCTAACTACGACTCTGGGCCGCAGTCAAGGTTTTCGCCGCGTCGACCGATGCGCGCCGCGGCGGTGAGGAGGGAGGCTGCAGTGCTGCTCTTCGGCTGGCCCGCACCTCTGGACACGCTCCGGCCCACAACTCCGAGGTTCCAGTTTCTCGTACTGCTGGGCGGGCTTGACCTGGCTAGATTGTACGGAGTTATTGGAACTACTCCGCAATAATTTTCTCGTAAGAACTTGATGGGCTTTTGGCCTACACGCCCAGTCTGTCTATGGGACTGGCAGTTTAAGTGCTGAGCTCACGCAAAGAAGCGGAAGAGATAAAAAACATCTCGTTCTGATAATGCCAATGTACTGCTGCATTCCCCAGCTCGCGATCCCAGCAACCTCGGAGTGAAGAAGGCGAAAACCAAACCACGACGGCGCACCTGTCTCCATTCCAACAGAGCCCAACAACAACAGTCACTTCACCGCAGTTCCCTCCGCTAAAAAAAAAAAAAGTTCTTTCTCATTAAGATAGTTGTGTTCAGTGCACTGATGACCGGGAATAATTTGGACTAGATAATCAGGAGACATTCTTCAAAAAAAAAAAAAATGTCTCGTACTGCGCAAAAAATATCGTAATGTTTCACGGTATCTTAAAGATATACTTTGGCAACACCTTCACCATTTATATTTTATTTCTTCGCATTTATAACCATTTATTTATTCCTTTCTGTTCCTCTTTTCCACCGTCTCACGGCGCTCATCTTGAATGTGCGGCGCCATCGCAGAGGAGCACGAAACATGACTGACATGGAGTATCGCCGATGTCATTCGTGCTTTCGTATCCGTGCAAGTTCGCGCTTCGCAGTGAGTATGAGCTGGGGCCATCGATCTCGAACTAGACTTTCGGTCCTCTTGATGCGTTGTTAGCGACATTTAGCTGGAAATTTGGGCTCCCACAGCTCCGCAACTATGGGCGCACACTGGAGGATGTGGGCGCAAGCGGTGTCGGCATGTCCTCAGAAGTAGGTCGCTGCGCTCTCGCAAAAGCCCATGCAGACAGACACCTGGTCGTTCGCCCACGTAGCCTCGCACTGCAGCCCGTAGATCCGCCCGGTGCACTCGGTGCGTGGGCGAAGCCAGTGCTTCGTTCCAGCAGCGCTGCGCTTCAGCTTCGGGCGTCCTCGTGCCTCGGCTCTTATCGAAGCGAAGGTAGCGCGAAGACGCCCTGCTAAAAGCATCTATTGGCTCGCTACTTCCCTGGGCGAGCGTCCATCTGTGCGGACACGCACACAATGCGCAGAGTGCGCGCGACTAGACGACCAGACGCACGCTCCGGTTGTAAAGTTGGCAGCGAGCAGCTCCGGCGAGCATGCCCCACTGGCCGGCCTTGGACGACGAGCGATCGAGCCAGACGTGAACAAACATTCCAGCCTTGTCGGCCGCTCTCCGCTTCGTGGCGAACGGCCGGCCATTTGGATGGCCCGCGAAGCGGCGCTGCAGTTTGGAATTTGAACTGCAGGCGCGTTTGAATTCTCGCCGAGGTGGGCGCTTCGATTACGGCATTCCCTAGTTGCGCCCGTGTGACGGCCCCTGCTTCGGCGGCAGCTGTCTCCCACGCGCGGCTGGCCGTCATTATTCCCGGAATCAAGGCGCAACGGCCGAGGAACGTGAGCCGCCGGCTGCCTGCCCAGTCGCATGTCCGGCGCGCTCCTTAATTGGACGCCGGGCGGTCAGAGCGCCCGTCCAGCAGGCGACGCTTCCTTGAGGCTGTAACCTAAAAACACGCCAGTGCTAACCAGAAAACGCACAATGCGCGGTGCGCGGCTCGCGTTTCGTGGTGCATCCGCACCGAGGAATACATACAATGCGCGAGGACTTGGACAGGAAGGATTCGGTAGACCGCATTGGAGCCGACCTGCTGCGCGGAGTTTCGTCATAATGGTCCTGACTGGGTTACACCGCGGGTACGGCGCTCAGCAAGTTTGTGCGGCGTCTTTCATGTAGACGGGGAAATATACTTCCCTAGACACACTGTTTTTTTTTTTCTCGCCGTTTGCGAGCATGCGCGGACGCCTACGTCCATGAAATGTGGATAACGTTCATCTACGCTATGCGCCGTGTTAAAAGGAAGTTGTACGCGTCCAATCAATGACAAAATTATGGCAATGTCTTTCGATGGGGCCATTAAGCCATACACAAAAACGGCCGGATATGTTTGATAACTTCTGGTAGCCGCAGTGTAATCCGTGAGCTTCTCCTACTATCCCTTCACCAATCTACTTGATGTAAATATTTTTTTTAAAGTTATCTGCACATACTTCATTTCATTACTCCGAAGTGCCCGCCATGGCTGTTTTCCAAGCTAAATTGTGCTGTGGGTCAACACAGTAGCAGATGCAGCAAACATCGCAGTAACCTAAGCCGCTGTGCTCACTGAGCACAGAGTTTCAGCTAGCGTGAAGAGAAGTGATAGCGAAATAAGTCGGTTTTTGATTGCAAAGGGTGAGTCGTGAGTATGCAGGCAAAGAGGGACAAAAACAGGAGCAGACTCTCGACGTGCAACAAATAAAGCGACGAACAGTTGAGGGAGTGCTGAGCTAGCCACTTGACACCGCCCCGGCTGCTGTCCAATATTAAGCCGTGATGTGCACTGCATGTACTCTCTGTCACAAAAAGAGAATAAAAAAGTATACGGCCACGATTTCATTGCTGCGAAAGATGCATATATCTGCGCTGTCACTTTATTGACAATCAAGCGCATTGAGCGCACAAATAGCAAGCTACCCGCCTTATTCGAGCCCATTGCGCACAAGGTGCGAGATCTATTTTAAGGCTTTTCTCTTTTTTTTTTTTCTTGGAAGGCACCAGCCACCCTGCCGCGCGAAAGGTCTGTTTGGTTTCAATCACAGGAGACTTCTGGAGATGGAGAAAGAATCCGGCGGCAGACTCGCAAGGAAATACCTGGCCCTGACAAGGCGAGAAAAAAAAATACATCCAGAAACAATCGCTTGACGTTTCGCGAGACAATTCCTTCGCAGGAGAGACTGGGAGTGTGGAAGAAAAAAAAAATCACGCCTTTCTAATAAACTGCTCTAAGCTGGCGTGTGACGGGAGCGCAAATTCGACTCTTCTGGGTTCGAGCGGAGCGACTGCGACGACGACAGGCGGCGGCCCAGCAGTCAAGAGGAGAAGACGCGCCGCTGATGGGAGGAGCGGCGCTCCTCCAGGCCAGACCGGCGAAGCCCATCAAGTATTAACGCAGTCTGCGGGAGTCCGATGGGGACGCTCGTCCCATAACGGTAGCGCCGTTGCCTAGGCAACGGCGCCCCCCAAAGGGCGGCTCGTGTCTCCGCCGCTGCCACGGGGCACAGTCTGAACATGAACCCGAGCGCGCCCTCTGCATCGGTCAAGTCGGCGGCCGCCGCTGGCGCTCCGAGCAGCGGCCACGAATCACGCCCCGGCCGCGTTGGACACGCGCGCCGCTGTTGCGCGGCGGCAAAGAGGCATTTTTGAAAAGGTCAGCCGCACGCGTCCACCGAAAGGCGGCGCCGAGATTAGCCCCTGACGGCCGCCTTTATCCCTTCCTCGCGACGCCCGTTACGAAAGCAGCGCAATCGGCCGCAAAGCGCGCGGCGACGTCGACTTCCAGTGTCGTCATACGCGGACAGGGCTAACGAGACCCTCCGATTTCACAACGGGCGAAGGTGAAGCATCATCGATAGGTGCCTCGCTTTCTCACGCGGCGATGCGCCAAAATTGCGCTGCTTCTAATTTTGGGGCGTGGACTGAAAAGAGTGTTTGAATAAATAAGGAAAAGAAGAGCATTGACGATCAATACCAATGATGCGGCAGAGTATGCGTTAGCATCAGTGTGCCCTCGGATGGAGCAGCTGTTGCCGCTGACGGGTTCAGACTATGCGAGCAGGTGGTGTGATCCAGTCCGTCAGTCCCCCTTCGGCACGCCGCGCCTCCGTTACCCTCTTCCTCACCCGTGTTCCGTCGCCTCCCATAACGCTCTTCTCGCCTTCCATCTCCCGCTCTCCCTCTCTCTTCCCCGCTCTCCTTTGGAAGTTCAGAAGTTGATTTTCCCTCTCGACTTTGTCACCTATACACCGAGGCTTCAGCTGGACGGGCTGATGTTTCCAACATGGCGGCTCTAATGCTAACCCATTAAAAAGCATGGTTAGACCATTGTGCATCAGTGCAGGGGCTTTCTTTCCTAGAAGGAAGGAAGGAAGGAAGGAAGGAAGGAAGGAAGGAAGGAAGGAAGGAAGGAAGGAAGGAAGGAAAGAAAGAAAGAAAGAAAGAAAGAAAGAAAGAAGGAAGGAAAGAAAGAAAGAAAGAAAGAAAGAAAGAAAGAAAGAAAGAAAGAAAGAAAGAAAGAAAGAAAGAAAGAAAGAAAGAAAGAAAGAAAGAAAGAAAGAAAGAAAGAAAGAAAGAAAGAAAGAAAGAAAGGGAAGATCAAGCTGAGCAGGTTTTGAGGCAATTATCTAGAGGGCTACGATAATTTACATTGTTAAGTAAGGTCTATTATTTATGTAGTATAACAGCTCAAAGCTAGTCAATTACTAGAAAATCCGGTTCGCTAATATTATACTATTTCTTCATCAACTTTGTCATATCAGCCGAAAACTGGCACGGATCCTCAGAAGAGAAATGATCGGACCAGAGTGCACGTTGCGCCGCCAACGTGCAGTGCGCATAGAGTTCGGCTATAGTAAGCTGCTCTGTGCAAAGCTATTCTGAGAGTATAGCAGCCCTTACAGTGCGCGTAATTAGAGCCCTCAACGGAACGGGCACAGTAACCGGGCAAAAACTGCAGTCGGCTGCGTTCATCCACATGATAGTCAATGGTGTAGCCAGCAAGTCAACTAATTTGTGAACATTGTTCCTTTTCAGGGACTTTTTGTCCTTCTCATCTTCGGAAGAATACTGACTCAATCTGCCACTGAATAAATCTGCCGCTGCAACAAACTAGAGGCCTACTGGGAGCTATTTGTCTCTCAGGTCATTACAATGAGGTTTTTGCGACTGCTCGTTCACCAACTGTCCCAACAGTCTATGCTACTCAACTTTGTCGCTCAGGTATTACGCTATGCCAGTGAATATTATAAGGCTAAATATAGTAATTAGCTTTCTAATTCGCGAAATCCCGCACCAAAGTTTTCTTAATTAGTGCACCTAGATACCAAACGGTAGTACCAGAAGTTCAGCCGAACTTAAGCAAATTCATCTCATTTTTCCTATCAAAAACTCGGCGCCACAAAACAGCTAAATTATTTTTCGCAGCGCAGCGCATGCACGTGGCAGGCGGAATGATGAACGGGCACAAAAAGAAAAAAAAGAGAATCCCCGGTACCACCGACAGCCTACACGCGAAATCTGTTTTCCGTCATCACTGCAGCGTGACGTGCCGAGTTTTTTTGCTTCGCTGTTTCTCTTTTAGCTTTTTTGCGCTCGCTTGCATAACAATGCGATGACAAAAAGTGGAAACGCCGTAACGACACCCTCCGCCCTACTGGAATTGCGAAGCAATTTGTTCAAAATCCTTAGAAGCGACATATATAGCCCGTCAGTTCTGCCGCTGCCATTGACACTTGAGACAAAAAGAAAGAAAGGAGGAACACTTCAGTCATGCGTCGCTGCAACAAACTGCTCGAAACGAGTTTCTTCCGTAGATTATAAAGTATCTGCTGATCAACAGTCTGGGTCATGAAAGAGCAGCTGCATGGAGGCTAAAGTTAGCGAACGGAGAAAGAATCGGATTGAAGTTGACTAGGGGGTGACCTGAAACAACCCGGAGCAGACAACGTCGCGTGGTAGATGACCCCTAAGCGTTGGCGCGATTGTTTTGGAAATTCACAAACCACATCCCCGGGCCTTTGTCGCGGCAACTTCCTCCTGCACGCACAGACGAAGCGGTGGAGGACGGAGAAGAAAAAAAGCGAGGAAGGAAGCCGAGGCCGACGCGGCTGCCGTTGCCCGCGAAGGGAACCCGCCTAACGACTGCACGTTCACTGCGGCGCCCTGCGGAGTTAGCTCGCAGCTCAAGGGGCCTATATAAGATCGCGTCGCGCACGCAGTCTACGCCACACCAAGCGATGCGTGCTCTCCCGCCTGTACGTGTACAGTGCGTAAATTTGCTTAACTTGCGCACGCTGCTTACTTTTTGCGCCTGTACGCATATACACAGGGCGAGGGGGGGGGGGGGGGAGGATAGAGAGAGAGAGCGGGCGAAAAGAGAAGCATGGTGAAGATAGCAGATAAGCACACACGAACGCAAGCGCATATATCCCGCTCTGCAGCGAGCATCCAAAAACTTGATGGGGCGGCCATGATAGATGACCCCGAAACTATCCTCTTTTGTTTCATGAGGCCACGCGTAACGTCGCTTCGGCTGCCGCAGCATCGTGTCGCAGCGGCGAGGGAACGGGGAAGGGAGGCAAGAGGAGTAGGGAGCACTCGTCGAGTCTCAGTTTCCGCCTCGAGTCAAACACGCGTGCAGCCTTAGGCACGCCTGCCGCCCGCTTTTCTGGCCCGTGCGTCGCTCACTGGTTTCTCTCTTTTTTCTCTCTCGCTTTTTCTTTATCCTTCCCTCTGCGCTTCACACTTCGCCTCACTCATATCTATTTCCTCTTTTTGTGTAAACCTTGTTTAGCGTGGAACCTCGGCGCGACAGTGGTCGCTGAGCGGAACTCTCCTGTGGCGAGCACGCTCGCTCGCGGGGCGCAGAAACTAGTCGGGAAGCGTTAACGCCAGAAGCAAAAGAAAATTAAACGAATTCCTACGTTATTACAGGCGTGGTTGGCCCGGACGACGGGAAGAGGAAAGACAAAGAAAAAAAAAAACAAGGTATGGTCAATGGCAGGCACAAGCATTTCGCGTGAGCCTGCAGAACCCGGCCAAAAAAAAAAACAAAAACAAAAGGAACGAGGCCGCCGCACGTGCTATGCGTTCTGCAGGCAAAGGCAAGCATTTAGCTTTCACGTCAGCTCCCGTCCGTCTAGCGTGAAAATGGGAAAAAATACACGTCTAAGCCTCTTTTTCGTGCCTCTATCGCGATTTAAAATGCACGGTACCCTTCAAGAAGGAGGCGAAATATCACGGAGCGGTGTACTAGTCCATGCTGATTTCCAGGAAAAAGCTTGACGGCTATATGAAAGTCATCCAAAGAAAGCGCCCACGAAAATCATTACAGGAGGATGCTACTTGGGAAGAACCTAATGAAAAAATGGAGTATCGTTCGGTAATAAGGCCTCCAACGGTGCAGTATAAACACATGCCGCAAAATCATTATGCTTTTAGTGCGATTCCTGCTGTTACCGTGTGTTCGTAATGACTCCTGAATTATTATGAAGACTTTCTGACAAATTATGTTACCTTGAAGATGCTCCTTTTACAAAAATAAAAGCCTATTGAGGAATTCTTGCAAATCGGTCTCCTTCACACAGCCGTTTCTTCATTTAAAACTCCCGCGTCGGACAAACGACAAAATTGTCCATGAAGATTTCATTAGTCCATGAAGGAACGCGCCAAAGGCGCAGAGTACGGCTTTAGGCGTGTACACAATTGCAACCTCACTGCTCCACGAGGCGAGCCCAAACGAATTACGAAAGATTACGACATCCATCCTGGCTATTACAGTCTGTGGTGGGCGCGTTAAGTAAGCCTTATTTGCTTTCTTAGCGCACAAGCCACGTGTACTCCTTTGGTACTCGTTAAAGAAACTTGCCTAGCGGCTTCCGCTTGCCTTGTTGCGTGTTGGAGTGCCTGTTGGGCAACTGGTAGCTGACAGCTAGAGCGAGACAGAGTGGCCATCAGGGGTTGCAATCGGTGGTGCCTTAATGACTACGCTTTAAAGCCGTTTTCTCTTATTAGTTTTACAAACATTGCGGTTAGCAGCAGGGTTTTGCAAACTGAGCCATTGGTATGGTCCGCTGTTTCCAAGCTATTCGTTTCGCCCGCTTTCTTAGTTCGTAATGAACAACAGCGGTGCTAGCCACTATTCACAGAAATAACCGGCAATAATGATAGCATCAAATTTTAAGCGGATCGGCACATCATGCAGTTCCGCTATGTCTGCTGCTATATACTACCACTACTCAATATTAACATCAGACAATACGACTGCTTTGGAGCGGAACGTAGTGTAAGAGAAGAATACAGGGACAATAGAGGTGCGAGCAGACTAGAACAAACGTTAGGGCGTATGATCGCAAATTCCCGGCAGTTGAAAGTCAGCATTCCATGTTTTTTTGTTTGTTTCTGCCTGTTTTGCCTTGCTCGTCTTTTGCTGTAAGTTCTGCAATTCAACTGATAGCCAAGTGACTCAAATTGCGATAGTCAAACAGTTTCCTTTAACTACAAGGCGCGCTCACGCACAAAAGGCGAGGAGCACGTCATTACAAATACCTGTCAACCACAGCTCTCCACGAGGCGGAGGCTTCGTCCGTTGACATGCAGGCTTGAAATTTTACCCACGTGGAAATCTTTTCTTTAGTCAATGAACCGAAAACAGATAAACGGACGAACAGTGCCAGGCTTTGAACCGGCGGCCGTCGAAAATTGCCCATCACTATGGGGTTGGATTAAAAGGCGAAAGCTTGGCATTTCCTGCATTCCAATTAATGGCGTTAATATTTCAAGGCATAGAAATTTGTCTTCGTACGCTGCATGCAATCTTGAGAAATCCATTCCCTCAAATGTGAACGCAGAAACAGATAATTCTGGCCAGTAACCCCAGTGATAACACTCGCATTGAGACAGGACATATAGGAATGAGCCATGTCTACAAAAGATAGAAAGAGAAAAAAAACAGAAAGCGCGTGCATTCGTACAATGTGTTATGAGGTATCTCAGAAGCGGCAGGATCGAAAACGTTTCCATTGGCGCAATAGCGCGAAACTTATTATTTTCAACAACGGTCGTGGACGCTGTTCTACTGGCTCTATACATTCTTCTAAGCGCGCAGTTCCCTGTCTTCCTCTTCTTCGGGGTAAATTCTCGGGGAAATCGAGGCTTCATGGCGAAACATAACACTTCTTAAAGGGCTATTCTCCAATTCTAAGCAATACTTGTTCGCTGGCGCGATATAGAACTCAGTCTGTGGTGAGCGCTTACATTTCCAGGAAATATTGTTGAAAGATCAAAGAAAAGTGAGCTGAACTGAAAAATTCGCAGAACGGTGCAATTGGAAAGAATAAGAATGAGAAAGTATTATGGTCACTGACGAGCGGCGGAACTCGATTCACTTCACTGCCACTTGGACATAATGGCACTGAGAAGTTCGTTGGAAAGGAGGGTAGCCAGGAACAAGAGAAGATAAACAACTGCACCAAATTTAGGATCGTGCGTCAAAAAAAAAAGGGGGGGGGGGGGGGGGGGGCAGCTGAAAAACTGGCGCTTTAAGACATGATATACATTTTTAAAATCTCTGTTATCAAATGCAGAGCTACGAGAATTATTTTATTCATTTTAGCCTAAATATTAAGGGGGATTTAAGAAACGTCATTAACATCGCATTTACTGTACTTTGATTTTAGGATGAGCTATTTCATGGAAGCTGAAAACGCTGGTATCCTTTGGCAGGCACAGAACTTGCTCGCGGAAAAAACAACACAAAAATGACAGCGCCAGCTTTCCTTCACGATATCTATACCGCCGTCAAACGTGATCGAGTGACCTTCCCTCAGTGAAAACGTTATTACTGATTTTTTTGCTCATAATTTTCTTTGGGGGCGGGTTTAAACTAAACCCTGAACAACAAATAACATGAACACCTTCGTTATGTGATTAATATCTCACTGTAAAACAGAAAAGAATCTTTCTTACTTTTGCAAGCAGGAGTGAATCACACTCCTACAATGCATACCCAGAAATTTTGGACAAGCGCGTCTTTTGAATGGGAAGTTGTTTATGTACGTAATTCTTTCCGAAAGCGCAAGCTTGCTCCATAACAATCAATGTATCCACTGATCGTACCTCGGGACGCTTGCTGGTTTCTGTTCATCATTATCATCACCATGACTACGGCCACTGCAGAACAAACCCTTCTCTCGTATCTACAACTAACCCTGCCCAGTGCCAGCCACGGCCACCTTATTTCCGGAAACTTCTTAATCTCATCAGCCTATCTCATTTTCTGCCATTCCCTCCTACGGTATTTATTGTCAAAAACGCACCCCGTTGCATTTCTATGGCAATCTTAACTACCCGGTGCGAGCGCAGGACAAACTTTAAAAGCAAGATTTTGGTACCCATCGGAAGATTAGACCATTCCTATTAATATGTGCAATACAATGCCTTGCAATATTACACAGTTGCTCAAAATTGAGTGATGGCCAAGAAAGCCGGGCTTGTGACGCACGGTTGCCAACCTGCAGTAATAAAAATTATTCTCTGTCGCGTTCTGCAAGCGAAACGGACAGAGAAAGGTGGCGCGCCTTTGATTTTTACGCGCCAAGCTCTTTCGGAGAAACTTGGGAAGGTAGTCTGCTACTGCGCTCAGTGTAGCTTACAGTACAAGATGTGGTCGAAACTCACTTGTCGAGGCAGTGTGAGCCTGGCAGTGCCGACAAGTCAAGCGTTCAACGATCGAGTACGTGCCTTTGTGCTGAGTACGAAGGCACGCACTAACGTCTCTCTAAACTTTACCAAAATCAAGCGCAGAGCTCGCAACGCCGAAGCGTCACAAGCTCTGGGAAGTAGGCATCCCACTGAGCGTAACTTTCCATCGACGCGTCAAGATACTGCGCCTGCGCCTGGTTCCTCTGCAGTGATCCGTGACGAGCTGGTCACTGTACCTAACGCGCCCCAGCAAGAGAGCTGAAGCTTCTTCAAGCGGCTTAGACGATCAGCCAGCATGGTATCTCTTTCTTCTGACGGGAGACCGCCGCGCGCTTCCTTTATCTTTCCTGCGCCGCAATTTGCTGCAACTGCAGGCCACCTCGCGCTCAAAATAATCCTCCAGCGTCATCGCGAAATCGGAGGCGCAGATAGGATTGTTGACAACGTGCTCTTTGCAGTGTGCCTAATAAAGCGGCACTTCACAAAAAAAAATAATAATTACAGCGTGTTTCCAAGTTTATGACTACAAATGAAGTACTTAGGCATATAAAGAGACAATCGGTCATTGCATCAGTCACCCCAAGCCACGTCGCTAGGGTACGTAAACTTCCGTTGGTTAGAAAATCGCTTGCGCAAGTTTTCTGCACTGCTCTCTTGTGAGTCAGTTCACAAGCGTCGCTAGAGTAACTGTTGCCACTGTCTTATGTCTCGCTATCAGTGAATTCGCTGAATTCATCGTCGCTCACACTTCGTCTACTTGTTATCGCCTGGAGTATACTCATCGGGTCGGTGACTGTGTAAATACAATCGCCCTAAAGACGACGACGTCGGCTTTACAGGTGCCGCCTTTAGATCAATGTTCTCTTCTATATCCTCCGACTCAAGCAACACCTTATCTGGCCTTTCAGCTTCAATGTGGAGCTGGCTACGATGCACACATCTGCTGTAAATTTGCGACATGTCTTTAGCTGATGGCTCATCTCGCCCGCATAACCTTCACCATTGTGTTAAGCACTATAATGCAGAGAGCTCTCTGCTCTCACTGCTAGTTATTCCTAACGCTCAACAGTACAGAACAGCTGATGCTCAGTCAAGCGCCAAGATGAAAAGTGAGAGCATGAACGTGTTTTTTTTTTTTTTAACGTCTTTATTTCTGCATTTAGTAGGCCGATACCTTGCGGCAGAACAAAGGTGCTTCATGAACGTGTTTATTTTGTACGCACGACTCAAATTTTTTTCGCTGAGTTTCGTGCGCCCCAAGGTAAGCTTTTAACAGGGAAAACGCCGTGTCTATCTGTATGTGACAACATGTCTAAACTTCACTGATTGCGATGGTAGGTACTGTAGGCTTAACTGAAAAGTGGCTTTTTCATGTTTAACACGCAACGCAATTGGAACGAAAATATAAAAAGACGAGCTTAACAGTAATCTGTTCATTAACGAAACTGCCTAAAGGACTTTGATTGGTATCACACGCTTGTCGTAATTAGATGCTTCGAGTTATCGGAGCTTTTTTTTTTTTTTGTTCGGCAAAACATATCCGCAGCTCGGTGGCTGCCCCGGTGGACTCGCAGACATGAGGTAAGCGAGCAAGATCATCTGACCCGCCCGCCATCAGCAACATCGTAATCTGAACTCGCACTGTTCCACCAACGAAACACAACTGCTCCTTATCGTGCACGTTTTTGGCTTGCTGCTAGAAAAGTCGTAGAAACATTATGAAAGCTTCGTACTGCGCGTGCGAAGTAAAATTTCTCTCTCTATCTTTCGCACCACTCGCGCGTACGGTTATTCACTCATAGAGATGTGCGGCTCGAGATGTCTATCATAGTCTCGCCGAAGCGCTGTAAGAGGAAACCTGTGTTGCCTGGCCTAGATGTCAAGCGTTAAGGTGGCTCAGTTTTCAACGGCATTGTGTTGTGTTGTCCCAAAAGTGTGTTTTCGCGTGAGAGAGTATGAAGCGTGCAGCCTTGTTCATGTGGGTAACTTGGTAGCGGAAACTTGCGGTGCCAATGAAGATCCAAAGGCTCCCGAAGGGTGAGGACAATAGTCCTGCTCACCCTTGTGAGATCCGGAGCTTCAAGAGCTCCCCTACACGGCTGACTAGCAAGTCCTGTGACCTGGGGACTTTTAACAAAGGTTGTACGTTAGGAAAATGAGGGTGCACCTGTCGCCACTCCCACTCGAGAATTTGAAGCTTTGTAACTTACCACATCAGCAAAAGGTCATTCTCTCGCTTGAAAAAAAAAATTGCCAACTCTTTCAAACAGCGGTGTATTTGGAGAAATAAACTAGAGGGGGCGTTGAGAGTGACCACGCAGACCTCCATTCTTTTCGCCGCAGTCCAAGAAAGGTGTTACGCAAATATGAGCCCCCCCCCCAACGCATCCTCCAAGGGTTGCACATAAATTCTCCCCTCCCTCCAGGTATGCGCACCATTGCAAAAGTTCTCTGATATTTAACCTGAGCTGAACTTCAACGGGAATAGGTCCGATCATGTTTTTCCTCGGCACAAGTGCCCACCACGGCGGGTTAGTAGCTGTTTCGTTGTTTTTATAAGCACTAGTTTGCGGGTTCAGTTTTGCGCTGTTGCTGCCGCTTTTTGATGAAGGTGAAGTGTAGACACACCCGCGGACTGACATCTTGGTGCACGTAACCACAAAAGACGACAGCTCAAAATCAGTTGGGTGCCTTCCAATATACGGAGTGCCTTGTCCGCGCATGCCGGCATGCGCGGACAAGGCACTCCGTCCGCGCAGCTTGCCGGCATGCGCGTTCACCGGGGACTAGAATTTTTAGTAACACTGCGACTAAGTTGGCGACGATCGGGACATCGTAGTGCAGCACGGCAGTTACAAGTGCCAGGCAGGAAGAAAAGACAAAGGGGTGAAGGGTGGAAGGATAAAAAAAAAAAGAAAGTGAAAAGGAAGCCATCTACACTGGCTTGACATCGTTGCAACAGCGCAAAAAGACGAAGTACAGTCGTTCTTCATTGTTCTTCCTGTTTTGCGGTGTTGTAACCATGTTAAGTAGCAAGCAACTGGCCCGACTTTCTGCGCTTCACTGGCTGAAGTACTGTGAAAATGGAGTGTACAGGCAGGCTTCCTTTGACAACCTGTTTAACGCGTTTGCATGGATTAAATCCTTTTAGAAATCCCCGCCCATTGTTTCAACACGTTCCCCGCGCATCGCTTTCGAGCGTAAAGCACGCAATTCGGCTCGAGACAGGCACGATTTAGGACTCAATATGGAGAAGCAATATACAGACATCCGCCTGCCGAAGGCGCACCTTTTGCTACAAACTCACCCGTGGCGTTGTTCGATAAACTGGACAGCCTCCAACTTTCAGCTAATATCAAAGGCACATCGCACTTGCAATATTCGGGATGGTGTTACGTAAGAAATTGGCGAGCACAGGGGACGAGAACACTTAAGCCCTTTAACACAAGTCGCTACTGCTGGGTCCTTTTCCCTGCGTTGTGATTGCAGCAAGACGGCAGACAAAATGACGGCATCTCGACTTTCTTTTTTTTTTTTCTTATTCTTGAAAGAGAAGAGATTCAGGTGGCAGTGGCCTTGTCTCGTGGGTGCGCACCCGTTACCCACGACGTTAAGTGGGTGGACCGCGCTGAAGACAAAGTGCACGTAGGCGGTCACATTGCGTAATGTGCTTAAAGCGCCGGCAGACGAAGTAATTTATGGAAGAACGAACGGCGGGCGATGCAGCCCGAATTGGTAACTGCTGTTACGCAGAGCCGAAATAAGAAGCTTTACGTGATAGGATAAAGTAAGCGAAACACTGTTATTAGCGACCGTATAAAAGCGGCGAGCAAGTTACCTTGTCTGCAGGCCGACGGGCACTTTTGGGGGCAATTTAATTGTTTCACGGTGACTTTGTACGCAACATGGACTGATCATGATTCATAATACAGCAGCAGAATCCCCTAAGATGATAAGACAAATACTAGAGTTCAGCATACTCTGCGATCCGCGAAAGCGCCCGAGGACGACAGCGCGAGTTCCAACCGCAATACGGTTATCGTCCCGCATTCGCAGGCCACACAGCGCATAACCACGAACTTCAGAATTAGACACTTAGAAACACAATCCCTGTACGTTCCGTTTACAAATTTCTCACGAAACAGATTCTATATTACTGTCGCAAATTTTGCAGCGGGAGGTTGGACAGTACGACATTACTGTTGTATTTAATGAGATCTACGTGCACTAACACAGCAGAAAAAAAAAATATTGAAAAATCGTCGTTATGCGTCTTTGTTTTGCTTTCTCCGAATTTTATCGAGCCTTAAACGAAAACCTTTCGCGTAAAACTGACACCTTCTATGTTCGTAGCACGGAAAGCGGCTGCATCAAAAACCGTAAGACGCGCATTCACTGATAGCCATCTAGACTATTGCATACCTTCTTGGGAACCGACATCTCTCCTCTCCTCAGTGGTTATGGCGTTCGGCTGCTGACCCAAAAGACGCGCGTTCGATCCCGGCCGCGGAGTTCGAATTTCGATGGAGGCGAAATTCTATAGGACCGTGTACTGTGCGATGTCAGTGCACGTTAAATAATCCTGGGGGGTCGAAATTTCCGGAGCTCTTCACTACGGCGTCCCTCATAGCCTGAGTCGCTTCGGGATGTTAAACCCCCATAAACTAAACCAAACCAGTCAATATATTCTGAAAAGAGTCGTTATAATTCTTACCCGGAATAATCGGCGCTCTCCTAAATTCCTTTTATATTATGAGAGAAGCCAACAGCCACAGAAACCAAAGCACACAGGGGATTTTTAATTTATTTATTTTGTGCTGTTGTTTAATTTAGAATATTACTGAATATGTTTTCGCTTAAAACTAATTGATCAGAAAAGCAGAAGAAAAAACAACCACATGCCGCCGGTGGGATCCGAACCCACGACCTCCGAATTACGCGTCCCGTGCTCTACCGCTGAGCTACGGCGACGGCTGTCAAACCTGATCTACGTGCACTACGAAAACCGGTATTCCGGTATTTATGTTTACAAATAACCTAACCTTGGGAGTGTTCACCAGCGCCACCCACGTTCTTAAGCGGCGGACGTAGCACGTCCTGAGTTACCGCTGATGTGACGTGGAACGTCATCGAATGGCGAGGGTGGAAGCTGTGTGAGAACCCTCTTATGCTTCTCTCATATTTATAACGAGCCCCTCATTCCTCTTTCCTTGTTTTTTTTTTATATTTTGAGCTTAATATTCTTCGTATAGCGACCTCGTCAAATTATTTAATAAATGCTCTTGGTGGGAAATTTCGCCAAAGAGAGGCAGGACGAAAGAGTGAGTGTCACACGACGCGCGGCTGATTTAGTGCTTGAATAGCTCATCCGGTGGCCTTTTTCGAGCAGACGGCGCATCCAATTAACGCGTTTCCATTTACGGTTCCCTTGGCATCGAGTCGAAGACGGCGCAAGCGGTGATTTCCGCCGTACTTCGTCCTCACGAAAGGCCGAACGGACACATTAGCGTTCAGGTGCTTACAAAGAGCAATTCGTGCACAAAGAAAATGGAGGCACAGTGGCGTCCCTGCTGTTCCAGTCAACTGCCTCAGTGCCCACGTTGGGAAAAAGCCTGTGATATTGACGGCGTTCTGGAATAATGGATGGCAAGTAATTTGTACACAGATCTATCTACTAGTTATATAAGTTCGCTGCTAAAATAATTCAAGTATTAAATTACGATGAATAGAATCTGAGCTCAAGGATAAGAATGGAATATCTCCGGCATATGTCGATCTTTTTTTTTCTTTTTTTGCGCGCGTGGCTGGAGGTAGCATTGCGCTTTGCTCTGCATTTATGCACTCGAGGTGATCCTGACGAACTAAGTTTTTGCGCGTATGTGTAAACGTTTGTCATCCAGTATCAAACAATGGCCAAGAAGGTACGGCCGTTCTCGCAAATCTTTAAACCTGTTATTCATAGTATCTGCAAAGAGCCTACATTGTGAATAAAAGTTACTATAACCAGTAGTCAGCTGCAGCACTTTCGGTGGCCTGCTATAAGGCCCGGCGCAGTACTTCCCAAACGGTTCACATTTCCTGACGTTTTCAGGGTTGAAATAATGCGGCGCTTGCGCTCTCATGTCGTCCATCCAACGGCAGGTTCAGTACACCCGCCATCGATCTGCGGCAATGCTCTGCGGCACCGACTCTGTTTGCGCATACAAACCAGCGCAATCCCCCAGTATCGCGTATGACCCTCAGGTTCGCTCGGCAATTCGTCAGCCTGCGTATAGAAGCGTCGGTAGAGTCCACCAGCGTGTCGCTCCTGACTACATTAGCTGCGGCGCTCGACACTCGCTCTTTGGCGGCGTGCGCAGACCAACATGACGTCCCATCCGTCTATTTACTGCGCTACACGGAAGTAGAGCCATGCATAAAACAGTACATCCACCTTCAACGCCCCGACGAACGGGTGACTCCAACATCCTGCGCCCTTGCTATCGCTCTGCTTCGTGAGCTGGCACATCGTTGCTATATCGCCCACGTCATGGCTGTGCCCTCACGCGAGCGGCACCTAGAAAGATTCAAGCTCAGCGAAGTACGTGTGTGGGTCTGTTGAGAGCGCAGGTTGTTCTTGTTCTTTTTTTTTCCTTATCGGTCTCACCATTCCCAAAGGCAGAATATACGTTTAGTGCACTTTATCGTCTGTTGCTTGAATTTTCTTCTTCGTACGGGGGCCCCGCGGGCTTCCGAGACTGTTTTTCGGCCGGTGCTGGCCTTTTGGAAGTCGTGGGCAGGAGTGCGCGTTGGCGACTGTTTCGCTCTTCCGGTCCTGCGTATTTTTTTCGGGTTCATGTCATACTATGAAGTCGGTTATTTGTTTTATCATTCCCTCTTTTTGCTGCATATTTCACTCAGTAAGTTTCGTGCATTCATTTCCTTTTTCACGTTAAAGAACCCCAGGTGGTCGAAATTTCCGGAGCCCTCCACTACGGCGTCTCTCATAGCCTGAGTCGCTTTGGGACGTTAAACCCTATAAACCAAACCAAACCATTTCCTTTTTCTTTGTGAACTTTACTTCCCATATTCATGGGAGATTCCCTTCCGGCTTGACGCTTATCATGTTCTTCCCGATTTACATGATCGCTAATGATGCAGCACCAACACTGCTCTCGAAAGTGTGTTAGCGGCGCGAGTTGCCGATAGCTACGAGCCATTAAGGATGAAAAATTTCAACTCTTGTTATTAACACAGTTGAAAATTTAAGCCGGCCTATGCTGTTCTGCCTCAGAGGTGCTAACCAATGGTTAATAAAATGTTTAAATAAAAGTTGTGAAGCTTGCCTTTCTCACGCCATTTTTTTATTATTTTTACTGCTGTTTTCTTATCAGATTTAACTTTTTTACTTATACATTATCAAGTAGAAACAAATTAGGCTTCACGAGTCGTCACAATTTTTCCTCTTTTTACATCAGCTAAGCCCGTGGCTCATAATTTCTAAGTTCGCAAACACAAGAAAACTGAAGTTACGCCATGGCGAAAACAAATGTGCCTAGAAGTGCTCCGCGTAAGAGCAGTTATGGCTTCCTAAAGAGGCAAACAGGCTTAAGAAAAGTGGTGCTGCTTCCGCCTGCACTGGTTTTATTAGTGCTTGATCTTTAAGCATGCCGCCAACGCCGCTAGATTTTGTCACCGGAGAACACTCGAAAGGGCATGTTCGGAAACTCCTTCCCCTACTACACTTTCTTACTTGCTTTTTTGTTTGTTCTCCGGAAGAAGGAAAAGACGACCGGAACCCTTTAACGGAATACTTGTCTCGAGCAGGAAGCGCGCATTGAACCCGTGAAACGCTTGCCGCTGGCGAGAAGAGAGCGGGGTGAAGGCGTTATAGAGTGCAGTAACGAGGGCTCTTCGCACCATTAGCTGCGAATCTCGCAATGCCCGGTCCTGCCAGCCCAGCGTATCAGTTGGAAAGTAAGAACTGCTTTAAAGCGCACAGAAACGTCGTGCCGGCTGAGCAGGCGAAAAAGTCTCGGGGTCTCCCCTTCTTTCCGCACCAGCTGCAGGTACAAAAATAAAGTAATTCCTAGATATAATAACCTTTCACCCTTCTTCCCCACTGCTTCAACCTTTTGCTCAAACAATTTATGAGAGATGTATCAGCGTAATTCTTTTTGCTTCACGTTTCAGAGAACACGAGAAAGGGTTGTGGCGACCCTTGTAGGAGTGGGCGCGCTGTTTCGCTCTTTCTCCTCTTAACTGCCTGCAGCGTCGAGCGACATGGGTGGATTTCTTGATTTGTGTAGCACTGAAAGATATTCACCTTGAAAGAGCGCGACTTTAGACCATGAATACTGAGTGATTTACGCCGGGCAGATGACGTTCTTCTGTTCCCTTTTTTTTTTTCATCTTATTTCATCATCGCGAAACAAAGTTACACCTTCCTTTAGGCCCAAATTTCCAGTCGCCTGCATTACCTCGCTCGCATGTGCACCCGGCGCATCGCTTCATTCCCGCAGTGTATTGAACTCCGGTGCGCGCGCGAACTCGGGTTTCGGGAGAGTCTATTCGATGCTGTTGGCTTTCAGCCTATGAGACCGGTTGCGAAAATCTATAGCGCGTCTGTGCCCCAGGCAATTGGCCCCCAACGTCTCTGCTTAGGTGCTGTCGGTTGTTTTCTTTCGTTGATGCGTCTCCACTACATTCCCGCAGTGCCGCTATAGCACGCGCTCCTATACATTTCTCAGGTTCCCTCTTTTCTCCCCATTCCTTTTTCTTTTTCTCCTAGTGCCACGGACGTCAGCTTGACGTCGGGTTATTTCTTCGAGGCCGGCGGCGGCTGGGCCGTGCGCGGAGTTTATCCGTTTTGCGTCTCGAGCTGCGCAGAATTTTGCGACCCGCGCAGAGAGTTTCCAATCAGAGCCACCTGTAACCGAAGAGGATCACCTCTCCGGCCGCCTTCCACTATCCCAACAAGCTGTCGCTGGGGACAATGCCTGCACCGACAGGCTCGGATTCTTGTTTCCTCGCTCGCAGTCGGCAGTCGTTTTGCTTTTGCCGAGAGCCGGCCCGATTGTGTCCGTTCTTTGGAGACGTGACTCGCGTCGGAGTCGAAGGCCGGCCGCCATTCACCCGGGCCCCAATTCATTGTGTTGTTCGCCCCGCGGGCTCCCCCATAAAGCCGGCACACGCAACCGCATCGACGCCAGCGCGCCGCGCGACGGCGCATCGCGCTCGTTCCCCGGGTAATCTTCGACCGCGCCCGACCCCGACGCCTCCTTCGGACAGAAAGTTTTTTGAGCCTTACTGCTGGTAAAGATTTTCTTCTGCGTACATTAACCAAAATGCAAGTGAACGGCCCCAATTACAAGGTGCTTCCGTTTTCTTTCTTTTTTTTTTTTAATTTAGCGCTGGCATAGCTCGTTCCCTGGGATCTCCTTCGGATCGAGACTTTCTATTTCGAAAACAAATGTACGATCAAGCGGTCACCCGCGACGGTGTTTCCTTTTTACTGGCGGGTAAAAATTCGTGGTCGAATTCTGTTGCAAAGGGGGAAAAATACAGCCCTAGTAACGAAGGTGTGTAAAAATGCTTGCGCGACAGCTGTGGAAGGAGAGGTGGTTCTATGCGCACTAGACATTTTTTTTTAAAACTTCATTGGCAAAAAAGGGTGGCACGGAGGGCCGCACCGCCTCCTGCTACCGCAACTACACCCGTGCTGTTGTCTCTAATAATATGTAATTCAGCAAATGTTGCCATACGGGAGCATGTCTTTTTCATGTTTGGCATGTGGCACGTACGTATATGTACGAAACGAGCAGGTCAGTTCAATGATCTAGGCTTCCGACATGAATCTAAAAATATGCGAGTAATTAAAGAGACCTCAGCCGAAAACAACAAAATATTAGGAAGATGCCAACAAAAACTTACAATGCCGAAAGTTACAATGCTCGCAATTTTTGGTCATTGTCCTCACAGGAAGAAATTTTCGGGTTAAAAATGAAAATTTTGTCTCTTTGTGCGCTTAAAGTGAAAGGAACTACACCCCTCAGCTGCATAGTATGAGTCACATATCACGGACATCATGTCCACCTTTCTCGGACAAAAATTTTAAAAATTGGGAAAGTGTAAGATACGGCTATGGTAATATTGAAGGTAATAATCCCTTCTTCTCATATGTAGCAAAACCTTTCTTTTACAGTGTCTCCATCCATCGCATCGAACAGTTAGGACTGCCATAGAAAACTAATTGGGAGCGCTTTTGACGATAGCAAAAACGCTAATCGAAAAAAAAAGTAAGACTGCAGTCGTGTGATCTGTGGATACATTGATAGTTACATTTAAACTTTCCATTGTATGAAAAAATTGCGTTCATAAACTGTTTCCCGCTTCAAAATACTTTCGTCCAAAATTGCTGGTTATGACAAAAATGTTCAATAATACTCAGGAGCATCAACACATGAAAGCGATCGTTTACATAACATAAGAGAACAATTTGTTGTACAGTATATGCAATAACACAGCAGAAATAGAACATAACTGTTTACATATGCTATACAAAGTACAGTTTAGCTTTTTTCCTGAAGGTGAACAACGAGGATGATTGACCTATTATATCAATTTTATCAGGGTAACTGTTCAAAAAATGGGGCATTTGCCCTTGAACTAATTGCATTCCATGCTCAGCTCTTATTCGAGGTGTTATGAAGTTAATATTTCTGAAGGCGTAATGCGGACCTGCGTTAATGTATGTGTTTAAAAACGCTGCAAAGTCCGTTTTATATTGTCGGTATATAATTTCTGAGAGTCGCTGGTAATAGAGGGCTGGAATATTTAGTATTTGGCATTGTCCAAAGTATCCTGAGACAATCATATCACGAAATATTAACAATGAAAAGAAGGCCTTTTTTTGTAAGCGATAAATCTTGCCCCGCACCAGCAGACAGTGCTGCACACGTGACTGGACAGTAGTAAAATATGACTGCTTTCTGTGGTGCTCCAGTAGAAGAGAGAGAAATTTATTTAGAATACCGATGCGCCGGGAAGTTTTGCTCGTTACGAGGCCTACATGGTGTGTTCAGCGAAAATTTTCTTGGAATAAAACACCTCAATATTTATGGACTGAAACGCACTATAAGGAACAAGAATGGAACTAGTGTGTGCTATAGTTACGCTTATTAGTGTATTGATAGCTGAAAAGATCATACATTTGACTTTTTTTAGCTTCAATTTGTTGGCACTGAGCAATCTCGACAGATTATCAAGCCATTCGTTTGCTACTGGCACTAGAGATGGAAAGTTATACGATGAAAAGAAAGCACTCGTGTCATCAGCATGAATACGATGATGGGATTTCCAGAGATATCAGTGATTTCATTAATATATAGAAGAAATAATAAAGGGCCTAGTATACAACCCTGAGGAAAACCGAACTTTATGAATTGAGAATCTGGGAAACTGAATTTTATCTGTCCGCCAGTCCGTCCTTCTACACCACAAGAACACGCGAGAAAATTAATATCTTGAACTGGGCCACAATCACTGCTGCATGCAGACAGAAAATTAAGGCAGATGAATGAAATAGATGCCAAAATAAAATTCAAAGGACAGGTGCTTTGCAGCAAACACGTCCTCCTAAACGATTGTTGTGGCAACAGATACCCCTAGTACCCTATACTCCTTTTCAACAGGTATTCAGGTCGTAGAAACCTTGTGCAAAGGGTACTTGTTCATGTGGTAGTCAGCTTGTAATCAGTGCGACTTTAACAACAACAGCGTTGCTAAAAACTGGCGTTGATTTCGTACCCAGCGAGAAACTATAGAAGGAAAGCTAGAATTTATATAATATACACCTTACGAAAAATGAGATGACAAAATAGAGGCTTCTTCTGTTGAGCGAATAACACCAGGATACCAGGGCAGCTTTAATAATAAATACTTGAAATAGGGCAGCTTTGTTGTTTAGAAGCGATACCAGCTTGAATCCTTCAAACTTTGAAGTCTCGCATTCGTGTCGCCATCAAGGCACTGTCTAGGCTGGCGATTCTTAGAGGTTGAATATGGAGGGATGATGAGGCACGCAGAAAAAAAGACCAGCACATTTGGCATTTGTGCTTACTGGCCACCTTGCTGCTGGACCTAGGTTCATGCGGGAGAGCGTACTGAACCTACTTGCGGCTATGTGAGGGCTAATTGTATACACTAGAGTGGAAACTGATGATCACAGGCAAACAGTATAATATATATATCTGTTGAGACTTCAAAGCTTGTTGATGATGATGATTAATTGTTATAGCGCCAGGGCATCTGCGGCCAAAGAGCGCCATGGTGCAAAGTATTTTCTTCTACTCAAGGTGGGGTCAAAGACCCATTTCCCAAGCATTTCACCCTAAAGAAGCCAAGCACCAGGCCAGGAGAGGCTTGTACCCATTGTATCACCTTTTGGTACCCGGCGGCACTGAGGAACGAACCCTGCACCTTCCGCATGGGAGGCGGATGCTCAAACCACTGTAAGCCACCGCTGCGGGGAGATTTCAAAGGTTATTGCAGTGCTTGGCAGTGAGAAAAAGTCTGCTTTATAGTTATAGGAAATCCGAGCAACTTAAAAGCTTCATATGGTTGATTATAAGCCAACATTCAACAGCGCTCGTGTTGTCCAAGTCTTCCTCTGTCCGTGTTTTTTTTTTTTGCTCTTGTACGTGTCTGCAACGTCAAAACGCCGGATTGTGGTGTCCGCACACCTGACTTGCCTTTTTCTGAAAGTAATTAAGCTAATGACGCTGCAAGATGTTAAAAGTCGAAAGATGTGATCTCACGCATAGTCGGCTCACTCTGCAATGCAATAATGCGTTCTGATGGAATCGTTTTTATGCGAAGCATACTACTTTAGCTACCACTTCAGCCCTTCACCGTGGTTATGCGCCTCCAAATCACGTGATACATGACGTCACACCACGTGACACGATGACGTCACGACAGTGGAGAAACGGGGGCCCACCTCGCGCCGTCGCTGTGGATGTGCGCCTCCAAATCACGTGATACATGACGTCACACCACGTGACACGATGACGTCACGACAGTGGAGAAACGGGGGCCCACCTCGCGCCGTCGCTGTGGATGTGCGCCTCCAAATCACGTGATACATGACGTCACACCACGTGACACGATGACGTCACGACAGTGGAGAAACGGGGGCCCACCTCGCGCCGTCGCTGTGGTTGTGCGCCTCCAAATCACGTGATACATGACGTCACACCACGTGACTTGATGACGTCACGACAGTGGAGAAACGGGGGCCCACCTCGCGCCGTCGCTGTGGTTGTGCGCCTCCAAATTACGCGACACGATGATGCTTCGCATTCTCCAGGCTTTTTTCTCACTCTAATCACGACACTTCTAGTTAACGACTATGAATTTTTACAAAAATGAAAAGCAGAAGTGCCCTTACGTTTCCAGGACCAGAAAGAACGTCCTTTTTTTCCCCTGAGGAAACAAATATTTAATGCATACATAAGCGGTTGCTAGGGAATATCACGATTCAAAAATGTAGTCTTGCAACTTTCATCATGTTCAGGCGTGTTCTCATGCAGAACAGACCAACGCAACATATCTGATATCGACTTCGCTCCAGATCGGTCAGAACAGAAAGCAAAATAATACGAAAATACAGCAGGCCAGTACTTCGTACGGCATTTATTTAAGCCTGTTTAATGAACTGACTAGTAATCATGGTGTCATGTCTAAGTCTCGAATTATTTTCCATTTCATTCATAATACTACTAATAACACAGCACACTTTATCGGATTTTTTTGTTTTACTCAGCCAGCCATCGCATTTTCAGTGTTAAGGGCTACTAGACCATGCCCACTTCTTTTTCGAACTTTGCATGCCTCGGGCAACGACCAGAAAAAGACATTTTTTTCTTTCTTTTTTTTTCAGTGAGCCTTGTTCTGTTTTTTTTTTTTTTTTCCGAGCCCTCTCATCACTACCTGGAAAGCGGTGAAAATTCGAATTAAAGCCCGTTCGCGCTCTTTTTTGAGAAAGCCAATCTCCTCGCCTACTGCGCTGCTATCTAAGGCTTCCCTGGGATGGCACAGCGAACTGCCTTTCGTTGGTCCATAATTCTGAGTCGCGGGCGAATGACGGACGACTCCTCGTCGCCTGCTAGTTGCTCTCCCTCTTTTTAGTTGCGCCGCTCGTTCCGGTTACAAAAAAAAAAATAGTTTTTTTGTCTTGTCCGTTTTTGTCTTCGAGGTATGGGTACTTTGACATTCGTTATTGTTCACATCATTCATTTCTTGTTATTTTATCGCGCACGCTGGTGCGCCGTCTCGACCGCATACCGTGACTCACCGCATACTGTGACGCGCCACCGTAAATGTGAAGGGAGCAAAAAGCTAACAAAAAAGAAAGAAAAAAAACCTGGCGAGGGAGCCATGACGTCGTGGTCTGTCGTAACAACGCCCTCTATAACTGAGAGGGTGTTGGTCGTACTCAGCGCCTTCCTCTAAAACCGGAGGAGAAAGAGAAATTTCCCTTGCCAAATCTTTTCGCCCACACGGGTGAGAGAGCCGATTCGGATAGGGAATGGAAGAAGAGAAGCGTGGCGAATTCGCATGATTGCCTTGGCTGTAGCACTGCTGCTACTGGGTCTTTCCAAAACAATTCCGGCCTGAGACGATACGAGGCGGCTTCCGAAGTGCACAAATAATTTCCGCTGAAGGGTGGTCAGAGGCCCTTTAAGACAGTCCTGTGATCCCAACAAGTTCGAAGCGATGACAGTACGACTCATATCACGGTACTTCACAGCTGTAAAGCTTGGCTGGCCACGTTGAAATTTTCACTCCGCAGTGAACAGGCGCTGGTAGTCATGTGCACATAGCCGGGATGAGCGTACACGTCTACATAGTAGAAGACTCCAGTATCGAAGGAATGCAGTGAGGGCCTCATTGTAGCGCTGCTCGGTTTCAAGCCTCTTTTTGTTACGATGGCTCCAAAACGCTGGCGACGCTGGACTAAATCGATGTTTCTCCTTTCGCGTGAGTACAATGGCCGATGCGCTTCTCTTCAGCAAGCTATGCAGAGATCAGTGGTTATATCGCCGATCTGCACGACATCGCTCCAGACGCTCAGTTTCTTTCATACGAACGAACGCTGTTCCTTCCTCCACTTTTTCTTTCTTTTCTTTTTGCGGAAGCCAACCGCGGCGTCTCCTTTTCATGGCGCGCGTTTTTTTCCCCATTCCACGCGACTGCGCAAATATATCCCGGAATCGCGCCGCCGTTTTCCTCTTTCCGCTCGGGAGTGCATTTGCACCGACAGGGATGACGTTGCTGGCAGCGTTGTGAAGCATGGCCGGAGCGGCTTGCGGTGACGTTGGGATGGCCCAGACGTCCAATCGATAGCGTCTAACGTCGGTTTGCGCAGCCAAACGCCTCCAGTGTGCTTTCCCTTTGAAGCGTGGCAGCCGCCGCCGCGTCCCGCGCACGCAGCCGCGGCGGCGGGGCGACCGAATCGCGGCAGCCCCCTCCGTAATGCGGCCTCCTCCGCCGTGGCTGGATGGGACGAGGTTTCACGCTCTGCCGAGGGCACCTGGATGGGCACCGCTCCAGGACACGCCGCGTGGGGGCTGCGCGGCCTCCCTTTCATTCACTGCGCATTCCCTGCGCCGCCTCGCGCTGCCCTTCCGCGCATTCGGCTTCCTCCCCTGCACGTGCACGTGTTCCGAGTCCACGATTCACTCGAGCTCTCTGCCCTGCGTGCACGCTGCCAGCTCAACGCTGTTCCGGGCTCGCCACTCTGCAAGCCCAGCTGAAGTTCCCTTTAGCACTCCGAAACAGTTTTCTGACTGTCGGCCACCCACACCCGCTATCAATTGACAATTAGCGAGGGAGGGCCGCCACGGTGCGCTGGGCGTAATCCTTGCGTAAGTCGACCTTCCACGGCCAACCTGCTTTATTCACTTTCGTTTCGCCCCGATCCGCTGCTCTAGAGCAGTCGGCAACGGCGTGCAGGAACTGGAACCAGCCCGACATGGCCGATGTCATTCTTCCGCTGCCAGGACCAAAACCATCATCCAAGCGCGGATAAGCCTCGTGAGCGAAGATCGGGCTCCACGCTTCGCGATGACGCTGCTTGCGTCATCCAATCAGGCCCGAAGCGCAAAGGAAAGGGCAAGGTTAAATGGCCTTTCTTCGTTGCGGCATCAGGGATGCTGAGTGGAAGCCAGGCTGTCTTGGCGCCTGCACCGTGATTACCCCAGACCGCTGCCAAAGAAAAAGAAAGCCCCCCCCCCCCCCCCCCCCCCCCCCCCTCTTAAAGGTTATTAGCCAAATCCCCCAATTCCTCTGAAGAGACGTAGCAAATGCGTTGGCCTCTTTGATTAAGCTTCTACGTGGAATATGAACACTTCGTTTCCGTTCAGTTGGAGTACAGTAACAGAAAACGAGTTACATGCAGAGCTTAGTCGAGCTTGATACCAAGTGAGGTCTGTGAAATCACGTTTGTGACGGTTGCATTCCAGGAAAACAAGCTGAGACGTAGTGCAGGGAGTACAAAAAGAAACCGAAGACGCATGAGTAGTATGAGTCTTTGATTGCTCACTAATGGTGGCAAGACAGCTTGATCGGCTTATCGCTTCCCTGCTGCTGAAAATGTGGCGATGGGACGGGTGAACATCGCAGCAAACAGCAGTGCTACGCCCGCGCAAGTGACCGACATACGGTGGGAGGAACGGAAACCCCGCCAGGCGCCGTACGTTCGCGCCGCGGGCCCAGACTGAGTGTCTCATTGAAGCGGTCAGGCCAGGGACGGAAACTGGGTGGCGCGCAGTATTTAGAACGGCGCTGAGAGAATGCCTGTGGTCTGTGCTTTTGTCTTTTCGTTTTTTTTTTCTGCATCTCTCTCTGGGCCGGTGGTTGTTCTACGTTGCCGCCCTCCTCCTCCTTTTCGCGCCAGTGAAGAGCGTTTCTTTCTGCCCTCGCTCCTTGCGTGCTCTCCTTCGCCCGCTTTTGGCGCGACTCCAAGCCCGTCTTTCAACTGTTCTCGGCCATATTCCCCTCTATAAGATTCCATGGCACAGTTATTCTGAGGGAGGTGGCGCCATCTCCCAACGTGAGTGTCTCCCAGTCGCCCAGTCTAGCATCCGACGCTTGCAGTCCGTCCGGCGCCTCGCGTCTCGGTGCGAGTGCCTCTTGTGCAAGCCAGCTGCGCTCGGCTCTTGCTCCTTCCGTAGCGGCACCACCTTAATTAGGGCGCACCTTGCCTCTCTGTTCCCCCGTTTATAGCCCTCCTTTATATATCAGCATTTGGTGGCTGCACTCTTTCCTCCCTTCGTTGGGCCGAGGCGAGGCTGCCTTCATCCCTGGCACTTCCATCTCATTGTTGAACATCGTGATTGCGTTTGGGCCTGGTTAATTGTGCGGCTCTGATCAACAAATGTGTCGCGTATGTTATAGTGGCATGTCAGGTTGTAAGCTAGGAGGTGCAGACCCGTCAATTTATGTCGCCGCCATGTAATCAGCCGTGCTTGTTGTGCCAGCATGGCTTCTAACTGGCAAAAGTTCCCCAAAAGGCAACCAAAAGTGCCGCCATGTGGAATAACGCCGAATTAAAGTCGCCAACTCTTGTGTCGTGCCGACAGCTGTTTCCTATCGAGTGCGGCTTGTGCCGAACTTAAACGAGCTTCAATTAATAATAGAGCTTCGTCGTAGCATGATGAAGTCAACAACTTGTGAGTTAGCTCTTGAGCACAGGCTCGTGTACGCACGATCACATAGTGCGATCACGTGCAAGCAAGTCTTGCGCATCCCTCGCAGTTATCCGCTATATATTTTCTTTTTCTGCCGCCGCGGTGGCTCAGTGGTTATGGTGCTCGGCTGCTGACCCGAAAGACGCGGGTTCGATCCCGGCCGCGGCGGCTGAATTTCTTTGTAGGAGAAATTCTAGAGTCCCGATGGTGGTCGAAATTTCCGGAGCCCTCCACTATGGCGTCTCTCATAGCCTGAGTCGCTTTGGGACGTTAAACCCCATAAACCAAACCAAACCATATTTTCTTTTTCTGTTCATATTATTATTTTCCCCCACGTTTCTGAACCATGTGCACGCAGGAGCTTTATCACCTCCGCTGGCATAATGTCGGCCCCCTTCCTTCCCGTTTCATTGCGTTTGTTTTAGCATGCTTGGAAGCCAACGAAAATGATGATGCTGCTGCTGCTGATGATGATCATGATGAAGGGGGTGGTGGTGGTGGCGGTGATCGATTTTTATGGCGCAAGGGCAACTAAGACAAGAGAGCAGCAGCCACAGGGTTCTGTGTTCAGCTTACGGCTCTGAGAATTAGGATGAAAGTGACACTAAGCTTATTCTTTAAGCAGGGTGTTCAGGACCCATTTTAAAACCGCTTACTATGAACCCTCCAAGACCATTCACAACGTGATGACAGTAATTGTGCTCATAAAAGTACAGATGATCGACAGAGACGGGTGCAAAGGGCCGTGAAAAAGGTTCGCGACACTGTTAGCCCTACAGGCTTACTCCACACCCCTTACATTTACAAGGGGGCAAGGCTACGGCAGGTATCAGGGCTCATTCATGCCCTCATTCGAGAGGGACAGACTGGTGTGTTATGGCACATTGATACGTTACATGTGGATAAAAAATGATTACTGGTTGCAAGAGATGTTCGTTCAAAAATTCGTCTCAGTTAAAAATAATAAAACACGGTCGAAGCTGAACGATCACTGGATGATCGCATAAAACAAATGTGAGACGTGATGGAATGTACTTCCTGTAAATTTCAGGCAAAATGTCGCTTTCTAGTTTTTTTTTTTTCTAGTGCAGGACACTTTAGCAGGATGTGTAGCACAGAAAAGCTGTCTCCGCAGTTGCAAAACTTTGGTTTCTCGCATGTCTTTAAGAAGCTGCTTGTGTGTTAAGTACGTACGACATATTCGTAATCTGTAGTGTTTTACCTGTGAGTGTGCATGTTTCTTTTCGATAGAGTGTCTGCATATGTGTGGTTTCATAGAGCATAGTTTCTTCTCTGCACGTTTCTGTCACTCCGTTAAGTCTCAGCCTACTCAGTTTTTTTTTTTCCCCCGTATCTGTGGTTTGAGGTACCTGTATGGGACGTATTAATGTCTATGGCATAGAGAGGACATTTAGGCAATGCGATCGAGCAAGGAAATCGAGCGAAGTGCTATCCCAAGGCTCTGTGAACAGGCAGACCATGCCATTAGTAATGCCTTCAGGACAGCGCTGTTCTGGAGTTTTCTTGAATTCAGTGCCTATACTACGTTTAATAAGTCTGTAAATTTCATATTCTCTGAAATTTTGTGTCTGGAGATAAGCCTCACTGTCATGAAAATGCCGTATGTTTGTGTTGGTATTCGACATTCTGGTTTCATTTAGGTTTGGGTCGTGTGCAGCAAAGGCCATTACAAAAGGCTCGGGAGCATCCGTAAAAAACTCAGCGCAGTTTCACTTCAACTCCATGAACTTGATGAGTTGATAGCATTGAGGGGCGCCATGTTGTCTACTCTAAGGAAAGATATGTATCATTCAATGACACATATTTCCTGAGGAACGATCACGTCACGCACAGTTGAGACGAATGTCCAAAGCCTTACATAAATACTAAAGAATACTTGACGCTTGTAAAATATCGCTTGATATTGGAACGAACATTTTTCATTATACGTCCCAAGGTCTAGAATACATGCAGAGCATCACTTTGTTTGAAGTATATGGTAGTCCTAAGGGTATAAAATTGAACGGACCTCCACGGTCTTAAATATTTTCAAGAAAGCGTAGAGGACAAAAGGTATTACACAAGACGAGAAAGAAGACACATGTAGCGGTATTGGAGAAATAACTGCGGGCAGCAAAATCTTCAGAGCAGGGCAGCTCTCACCTATCAAACTTTCAAGATCTAAATGCAAAGTAATCAAGATATTTTCGCTTAGCTTGCTAATATTGCTTGTTTATAGTAATGAGTGCGCGGTCTTATTCCCTGTTTCGACATGCACAGCAAGGTATTTGGTGCACGCTCGCATGACTCGTTTATTGGCGAAGCGTTGTGGCGGCGCACGCGTAACTATAACAAAGTGCAGAACTGTTCACGAGAACGCGCGTGGTTTTTGCAAAAGAATGCCCTTCATTATTAAGCGCAGCGTGGCTTCAAGAAGCGGTCAATCTGATACCATCGACTGCCAAGTGTGGGTGTCAATATCGCAGCTACCTGCCTCGCTTTTTCTCCGAGCACGGGTCCCCCAATAAAAAGTTTGTTTCGTGATGTGGCAGTGTACTATTAGGTACTGTCTTCGTACAGGTGTTGTATACGGCAGACAGTGCATGCCCTCTTTGTGCATGCCCTCGGAATATAGCATCGCAAATAACTGCAGCTTCACCGTGCGGCCATACGGCATGCGGTCTCTGAGACGACCTCTCCCCCATCCCCCTCCCCCCCCTTCGCAGACCATCTTCCTGAGAATCAAGGATGAAACAATATAAAAAAAATCACGCGAGTAATAAAAAAAGAAGCTGGGCAAGCCATTTTTTCCCGAGGATCTTGGCGCCTGAGTATACTGAGAACACGCTGGCATCAAATTGGACTTTCAACGGCGACGCGTTATATAACAGAAACTAGACGAAAACAAATAAAATATTCCTGAAAAAAAAAACAATCGTGGAAAGTTTGAAAGGTTCTCGTCTTACTCAGAACAAATCTACTTTTCTCTGCGAGGTTACGCGAAATGAAAATCACGGCCTTCTTCATCCGGTGCCTTTTGCTTCTCGCATGCGGCATTCGCAACTTTGTTTCCATTTCATGCGCAGCTTTCTATAGTTTCTCTCAAGTTTTCTGGCATGTTTCTCGCTCGAGCAGTTGCGCAGCTGGTGACGCAAGCGGCTAATTGTGCGTCCGCCTGCAGCTTCTCGTGCACTGCTCGGGGAGTATAGGCGAAAGACCAGATGAAGAAAGCGGGACGAAGAGAGGAAGAGACGACGGATTGGTTAGAATGGAGAAGACCGCAACCTGCTTACGGAGAGCGCAATTAGGGGACACGCTGACAGCTGGAAATAGCCGGCCAACAAGTACCCAAAAAGAAGCCGCAGCTTCCGAGAAGACCGAAGACCGCGAATCAAAGAGCACGGTCTGCTTCGCTATTTGAGGCGCTTCTTCTGATTTCTCGAAAGAGCAAAGCGTAAGAAGGGCAGGTGCGTACTAGAGTCAAGGCAAGTCTTCGTGGAGACATCGAAAAGGCGGTCCCGCTCTCCCCATCTGGAGGGGAAAGCCGATAGGGGGAGAAGAGCAGAAATATATATCCATATACAAGCACAATCCAACCCTATCCAAGTTTACAGCTCTCCTCGTAGGCTATACGAGTGGCAGATTTCGTACTTTTACCTTTTTCTTTTTGGCTGTAGACCTTGCTTTTCTTTTCCTTTGTTGGCTTCCCATCTTGCTTCCATTTGCGGAGCTTCATCGGATGCAGGGGAATCACGAAACTTTGATCTGTGCTTTTCCGTCTCGGGTAGAACCTTACAGATAAGCATGTTCTTTGTCAGTGAGAAAAAGATTGATGTCATATAGTTCATTTTGCTTTGGTGCACCTGGGATTTAAGCTTTACTGCACCATAGTGCCTGAGGCAAAGAAAGGACTGGAAACGGATCAGTTCCTGTAATAAGCAGCCCGCTTTATATCTCCTGCTCGCGTTTTCGTCTCTTCGTTTCTTCCGTTTTCGTCTCTTCGCTGTCGCGTTTCCTTTCAGAACAAAAGCGTCCGCTGACTGGACGAAGCACTTTGAAATCGCGTCCAGCATATTCGCGCCGTTAAAAGTAGGGTAGAGGTCCCAAGTAAAGTTTAACATATCAAGCGACCACGAAAACGTAAAAAATCTACCAGAAAGCAGCCGGTAATAAGCCACAATGTGGGCGGCATTTTTCTCCAGACATCCACGTGCTTCTCACGAAAGACGCTATCAAAAGAAACAGACACAGCGCAATCACCGCCGCTTGTTCCCTGCACTTGGTTAGCATAACCCTTCTTTTTACCTTAGCAGCCGGCTTTCATTTAGTTCGATCAAGGACTAAAACGAAAATCGCTTATACTTCGTTTCATTTTAGTCTGCCTCACTGCGCTGCATCGTCGAAAACAAAATGGAGAAATGATTGCAGGGCGGTCCCGCCCGAAGATGACCTCCCGCTGAGTAGCTTTTTGTCCCCGCAAACGAGAAACGCGAGTCTATTAAGGAGCGACTTTTGCGTCCTGAAAGAAGCACTGCAAATGTGATGGGGCAGGCAAAAGGAGAGGTAAGTTTATCGAAGGATATGTGAGCAGAACTAAGCGGTAAATAGAAGCAATAAATGTATAATTTATGCGCAACACAGTAAGCAAGAAATTGTCTCAGCACGCATACCAAGACGTCGGCTGAATGGGGTACGAAGAACGAAGACCAATCAAGAGGGCAAAACGAAGCAGCTCCCTCATGAAGTTTGCATAATAGTATGTCCAAGGCCTTTTGTGCTCTAAAGGGCACCGAAAAGTTGGAGGCGCAATAATTTTAGTCACGTCCTTCACTTCATTTATTTGCTTTTACTTTGGTTTTTCTTTCATTTTCTTTTTTTTTAACATGCACGTGGGCCCTGTGCAGAGCTTGTATATGTGTGCAACAATGTGCGAGTCTTGTCTCTTATCTTTACCTTAGTGTATACGCACACGAATACGCGATGTAAGCGTGTAAATGCGTGTATCTGTGCCTCTATCATGTGTATCGGTGATCGGTTCTGGGCCTTTAGCCTTGCTATCACGCCTCTCCATCTCACAGCGGTCGGTCACCAAAGAACCGTTCTTGACGTGCATGGAGCTTTGCTGATTCAGCTTTTGATTAGTTAGCTTGAGCTGCGGCTTTCGCAACGCTGGGTGGTTCTGATGACGGGCATTGCCCACGTGTAAGGACGTGCGGTTACAGCTGTGCATGCATAGACAGCGTAGAGTCAGTATGGACTAGGTTCATTTGTACGTCTCTTGCCTGTAACCTTGCATTCATGCTAGGCGCATGTGCAAAAGTGCACCTCACTGTTTAGCGGGCTTCTTTTCCATGCAACTTTCTTCTACTGCCTCTCTTGCTGTGAAGAGACATATTCATCTGGCATTTCCGGTGTCCCTTCCTCGCTATGCCAGAACCTCAGTCTCCCATTCGATCCCTTCAACTTTGTCAAGTTCGGGCAGATATAACACAAACATGCTACTACTTGCAGTTCCCGACAAAAGTGGGAGCGTAGCGTCGTTTCAGCCAATGACGAGGGGAGAAACCTTAAGCTGAATATTCCTGGTCTTCTAGAAAGTGCTTTCTAGCTCACTGCAAATGTGCCAAAGTATCCTTTAACGAAGTGAGGCTCAAGGCACTCAGCCCAGCCAACGAAAAGGGCAGGCTGAGCTGCGTATTTTGGTGGTGCATCTTGTCCTGACTATACTGTGCAGAAATACGCGCCTGTATAACGTGGTGAAGTTGTCAGTTTGGGTGTTGCGTCTTCGCAGCGCCGTCACCAAGAGGAATAAGACGGCGCGTGGACTCAGCCTCAAAAATGATCAAATGGCATGCAGCGCGAACAACAGTACCCGCTATCCGCAAGGCGGCGCAACGGAAGATTGCACGGCCCAGAGACGTATTCGCAGAAACGCTTGTACCACTGGGATAGGCGCATCGTTCTAAGCATCACAACACGAAGCAATAAAAAACAGAGAACAGTAGCTCCTAATTTTCCCTTCAGGGCAGGAAGACTGAAAGCACCCGCCGTTGTATCGCTTCACATCTTGCCGTTTGCGTTTTTTGTTTGCGCTTGCATGTCGCTTGACAAGTCCCCCGAGAAAACGGATTTCAAAAGGGAGGTTCTCGACGAAAACCCACCGGCTCACAGCCCGCTCTTGTGTAGTCTAGGCCCGAACAGTGGCTGGAACGCAGGGCGGCGAATACTCCGGCTGAAATTTCGATCGAGTAAAAAGCAAGAGTGCGCCCGGACTGCTTCCATTTTTGCGACCGGTTACGATCAGGTAAGAAAGCCGGGCGGGAAGCGACGCCCGAGCACAATGGTCTCGAGCCAGCTCTCTGCGCCGCTGTTCAATTCGATTACTGTCCCCGGACGGTTCTCGCTCATTCATTTCAGCCAGCCAGGGAGTGTCGCAAAGAAGCGGCAACGCTGAGGAGCGCCCAAACGTCAGCGCGCCCAACCGAAAAGACGAGCAAAACAGAAAAGATTATGCGAGCACAAAAACGGAAGCGTGGTCATCAAGATAATGTACTGTCGTCGTCGCTCCCTCAAGCACAAATACAGCGGCGACCGATCAACTTCCTTGTTTTTCCAGCTGTCAACGGACCAGAATGGATGCAGCGCGTTGAATTCTTACAGCGTGAAAAATGAACGGGGAACGGAATAAATTACGGGTAACAAACTGCCCGAACACATAAAATCATAAAAGACGGCCCACGCATAAGCATACGTAATCGTTATGGAGAGACGAGAACGCGCGCTGCTGTTGTTGTTTGCTTTCTTTTGTGTTTTTTTGTGTATTTTACAGCTTTCTCTTTTCATTTGTTCTGAGCCGCAAAGCTAGAAGCGCGCGAAAAATCTCATCTTTACGTTAAAATTATTGTTTCTTCGACTTCTTCACAGGCCAAAATAGGGAATACGATTTGCTTTTCTCCGCATTCGCTGGATCAAACATAATGTGGGGAGGAAAATAATTTCATAACAGGCTTCAATAAATTGTAATAGGAGGCAACGGGCTAGACAGTTGAAAAATATACCTAAGCAAGAACCCGCAGCTAGCCCCTCGGAGCGGTGATGCAATACCCTTGTTACCATGTTAAGCGTCAAAAACGAAAAGCCCGTTGTATGGCGTGCAATACCCGCACAACGTCGATTTGCGAGCGAAGCTAGCTTGATCACCTATCCGTAACTCTGAGGCCGTGCTTGAGCCTTGTCACAACATTCAGAATGGACACCCATCCAGTAAGTGGTGTGTTGTGGTGGCATTTATATAGCTAACAAAGCAGACAGCCTCGACAACTGTTAAATATACTTGTATATTTCAGCAGAGAAGATTATAAAAATTATAATCCTTTACCACTTACAGAACCAGCCTGTATTTTGCTAATAGAGAGCCTTAACCAACACCAAACGATAAACACGGTAACTACACGTTAACCGTATAGTTACCGTACGGAAAACGAGCCCGGCACCGAAAGGAACGGCAACGCTTTACCGTTTTTGCCGTACGGCTGCGCTAAAACCCTCCAATGGCAGCCTATAGGAACTTTATAAATGCAACGTTGTGCCAACAGATCACATACAATGAGCTGTTTTCGTGTGTGTGTGTGTGTGTGTGTGTGTGTGTGTGTGTGTGTGTGTGTGTGTGTGTGTGTGTGTGTGTGTGTGTGTGTGTGTGTGTGTGTGTGTGTGTGTGTGTGTGTGTGTGTGTGTGTGTGTGTGTGTGTGTGTGTGTGTGTGTGTGTGTGTGTGTGTGTGTGTGTGTGTGTGTGTGTGTGTGTGTGTGTGTGTGTGTGTGTGTGTGTGTGTGTGTGTGTGTGTGTGTGTGTGTGTGTGTGTGTGTGTGTGTGTGTGTGTGTGTGTGTGTGTGTGTGTGTGTGTGTGTGTGTGTGTGTGTGTGTGTGTGTGTGTGTGTGTGTGTGTGTGTGTGTGTGTGTGTGTGTGTGTGTGTGTGTGTGTGTGTGTGTGTGTGTGTGTGTGTGTGTGTGTGTGTGTGTGTGTGTGTGTGTGTGTGTGTGTGTGTGTGTGTGTGTGTGTGTGTGTGTGTGTGTGTGTGTGTGTGTGTGTGTGTGTGTGTGTGTGTGTGTGTGTGTGTGTGTGTGTGTGTGTGTGTGTGTGTGTGTGTGTGTGTGTGTGTGTGTGTGTGTGTGTGTGTGTGTGTGTGTGTGTGTGTGTGTGTGTGTGTGTGTGTGTGTGTGTGTGTGTGTGTGTGTGTGTGTGTGTGTGTGTGTGTGTGTGTGTGTGTGTGTGTGTGTGTGTGTGTGTGTGTGTGTGTGTGTGTGTGTGTGTGTGTGTGTGTGTGTGTGTGTGTGTGTGTGTGTGTGTGTGTGTGTGTGTGTGTGTGTGTGTGTGTGTGTGTGTGTGTGTGTGTGTGTGTGTGTGTGTGTGTGTGTGTGTGTGTGTGTGTGTGTGTGTGTGTGTGTGTGTGTGTGTGTGTGTGTGTGTGTGTGTGTGTGTGTGTGTGTGTGTGTGTGTGTGTGTGTGTGTGTGTGTGTGTGTGTGTGTGTGTGTGTGTGTGTGTGTGTGTGTGTGTGTGTGTGTGTGTGTGTGTGTGTGTGTGTGTGTGTGTGTGTGTGTGTGTGTGTGTGTGTGTGTGTGTGTGTGTGTGTGTGTGTGTGTGTGCGTGCGTGCGTGCGCGCGCGCGTGTGCGCGTGTGCGCGTGCGTGCGTGCGTGCGCGCGCGCGCGCGCGGGGGGGGTGAGAGAGAGAGAGAGACCTCAAAGCAGGAGAAACTCGGCTCGCATGTAGTGTAGCAAGAGTCCGTAATTGGTTGACGTCAACATGGTGTCTCTTTGAGATTTTGCTAGGCCCTGTTTCAAAACAAAAACTCACCGACTGAGGGATCATTCACAGCTTATAAAGTGATTTAATATGAGGTGTTCCAAATGCTGTCCGGCGGCGGCTGTGTGCCTATGTTGTGATGCTTAACGCTAGTTCACAGCCTTCATTCCGGCTGCGTGGGCCCTCATTCTGAAGGAGGCTAAATACAAAGGAACCTGTGTACTTAAATTTATGCATGTTAAAGAAAACCCCGCTCGGTAATTACTGCACAGCGATTCACTGTGGCATTCACCCCACAGGCCAGGTGTAGCTTTGACAATTATAAGAAAATTATTAATACATAGAATGCTCGAGATCAGAACACTCGAGACGCGTTCAGAGACATTCAGGGACAATAAGTTTCAATTCATTAAAACAAATGGTGCTCAACAGCACAACGGATCCTTTATATATAGGAACGACAAAACCAAAATATGTACAGAAGCAATGTTCACACCTTAGCCTCTCGATATAAAAAATATAGGCGAACTTAATGTTTGTGCAATTTTCTTTTGTCCGTGCACTCCTGGGCGTTCAGGCCAGCAAACACGGAGCGAAGAAAATGCAAGGCTGGCGAACAGACTACTGAGCTGCGTGCATTCACCGCCTAACTCAGTCCGCTGCCTTCCGGTTCGGCGACGCCGCATACACCCCACGCGGGCTCCCCCACACTCGGGTTGCGGCCCGTATATAGTGCGTCGGCTGTAAAACCCAGTGACGAGGTGACTCGCGGGAGCCTCGAAGTTTCCTGGCGTCAAAAACGAGAACGGCGCGTCGTCCGCCACTGGCGGCTCATCTATACCGGACACAGCGTGCAGCCTTTCTACGCTCCCGCCTACCGGTGCGTCGGCTGGGTCGTGGCAGCGGGCTAGAAAAGCCTGGCCGCCTTTCGATCTCGGCGCAGCGAAGAGCCTCCTGGAGCGTCCCTAAACCGAAGAACAATTTCGCTCGGCGTACGGCGCCGGAGAGACTCGTCACGCTGGCTGACAACGATCCGGCGAAGACGGAACTGCAAAAGTGCCTCTATGTGCGTGTGTGTCTTGCGCCCATATCGCGTCGCTATGTATACCGTAGGATATCGTTACTGCAGCTTCTAAACGAGCTGCAAGAAACTACCAGTACAGCGCACCGTGAACGGGTGGAAGGGGCAAACGAAACAGAAAGAGCGGATATAGGCAGTACCGTGAAAGGCTCTCCTCCACTCGAGGTACGGGCTAAGGCTCAGGGCTGTGATGCAGCTCGGATCCTTTTTCTACTACGGCGGCGAAAAGTAAGACGGTAAACACAGTGGCCTTATCAACACCGTCACGCTGTGTAATACTCTGGTTTACAATGCTTGTGTAGTAAAACAAAAAAGAAAACAAGAAAGATAGCTGCTGTTTCCTCCGACCGTTTTCTTTAAGTATCTCAGTTCAGTGTACTGTGTATTAGCTCTGACGTCCGAACGCCAATTACGCCTTAAAGGGTAGAACCGGCAACGCTCTTTTGGGAGGAGGAGGCTACTTCCATCGCAGCGATGTGGCGTTGCGGTAATCACTTATATCAAAGTTGCTAGCAGCGGTGCTGGCTGCATCGAACTTGTGTTTATATCGCCAATCCAGAGTGGTTGCAGTTTCCACTTAAGACTCTTCTTATTTTGTTATTATTATTTCATAAAGATTGCCTCGAGTGCGGGATTCTTTTTTCCTCTCTGTACCTTTCTTGGTAGTCACGCTAAAACAAAATGAAAAAAAAAACGCCACCTTACTCACACATGGATGAAGCTTGCTAGAAATAAAAAGAAATGGATCGGATGTTTCCAGAACGGAGGCTCAGTCCTTGCATATGTTTTTTTTTAGCGCTGAAGCGCGCAAGGCAATGTTCTTTCTGCGCTTCTAACGCAGCTTATATACTTTCGAGACGATTTCTAGGTTTTTAGGTATGACCTTTCCTCATGGATATCATCACATTTCACGCGCCAGGTCCTAGGCGAGAGCTTTAGCGTGGAATTAGACACGCATTCCGCCTATTTAACGCATCATGCAAAAGAAAGCGCTTCCGGTACTTTTATTCTGGCGCTCATGAGCTGAAAAAAGGAAAGAAAGGGAGATAAGGCTGGAAGACAAATAGGAAAGAGAGATTAAAGAAGGGGCCTAAGCCTGGAGCCGGTGCGCGCAGATAAAGCTTCTTTAGAGGCGGCACAAAGCCGAGTATAAAACGGAGGGGGCGGAAGAGGCTCCCGTCTAGAAAGCTTAAACCACGCCATTAGCAGCTGTAAAGCGGAGAGGCCGGCGTCAGAGAGCACCTAGGACGCCAGATTAGCGACAAGATTCATTAGCGCCTAACGACCGAATTAACGGCTATTGTAAAGAAAAGAGAACAGCTTCGCTTCGGTTGCAATGGCCCCTCATGGCCAGACACTCGAAAGAACGCGATTTTCATGGCGTAGCTCGGCCTTTAGCGCAAGCGTATTTTATAGGTTTCACTACAGGTGATTTACCTCATTTGATTCGCTTTATATATGCGAATTTCGGAGCGCAAGGACACTTCCGAATTCGTCAAACATGGCGTGGGCGTGCGGCTTTATGCAACTGTCCATTACGCTGCAGCATACGAACTCCACTAAGTTATCTTAATATGTAAAGGAAAATAAGAAAACATTGGCACTATCGGCGCACTGGACCGAATTTCCATGACGCTGCAGCAGCATTTTTGCGGAGCTGCTGTGGCGTTCGTCGTATAATTCATAGAGTGTGATGAAAATCCTCCGCTCTGTTCTCGGCAGCGTCCTGTCCTGTGTTCATCGGAGCAGGCGTGACCTTCAATGGCGTTCAAGGGCATGACCGTCGGCATGCATGCACTCATGCTTGGACTTCGCATGGAGAAGGACGGCGATTATGGCGACGTGCATGCGCCATTTTATGCTCGCTTTCAAGAAAATCCAGCAAGAACAGAGGACGCGCAGTGCGTAAACATGGTTATTATTCTCACAGTGCGGTTCGTCCTCAGTAAAACAACAAAAATAAAAACGAGTGCTGGCAGCAACCGAAATGAAAGTGGTAATTGATTCGCGTATTTATAACGAGCTCGCTTTTCATTACTCCCCTCTTGCTTCCTTTTTTTTCTCTCTCGTTCTCTTGAAAGCCGGCCAGCCGAAGTTCTTGTGCGCTCATCATACCCTAGCAGGCGACGATACTTTCTGAGACCGCCGAAGGCTGGAATCGCCGCAGGGACTTCCTTCGTCCTGCCGCGCATAAAATGTGCGAAACCGCGAAAGGCTGGCCTCGATGGCCCTGTTGGGAGGAGCGGGAGAGATGGGCCAAGTGGAGGAGGGCGGCCACTCGTGCGAAACAGAATCGGAAACGTCGCGCCGGTTCACCTGCGGCGTAAGATTGAGTATATCGCGCACCGTTACCTGCAGCGACACACGCGATGCCATCGGGAAAGGGCAGAAAGGGGAGAGGGGTCCGTGCGAGGCCGCGCGTTCCCCTGCAAGTCGGTCCGCGATTAGCTATCGATTTGGCAATTAATTCCTCGTCACCCCCGGGGGCCGCGACCCTCGGTGGCTGTCCTCTCGCTACACCGGTCAGGGGGAGAAGGACGCCGGGACAGCACGAATCAGCCCGCGCGCGATCCTAATGCAAAATCGAACAGGCCGGGACAGAGTCGATTATTAATCCGACCGAAATGGTCCGCCCGATGGACGCACGTTTTGCAATTAGTACAAGTCGCGAGCGTCGCCCGCAAGGCCATTCTTTAAAACGTCTTGCGGAGGTTTTCTGGCTTTTATTTGGTTTTTATACAAAGCGCGGCTCCCTCCTATCCACACGCATACTCGCCACAGCGCTCCTCCCGACTGTCGCTGACGAGCGATGGGGATTCGATAACAGGAATGTGAGCGGCCCTCCCGTCGCCTGTGGGGAGGTCGCTTCTCTTCGCGCTTGCGGTGTGCGCCCTGCCACGCGAGCCCAGTGGGGTCGTCAGCTCCCGCTCATTCTTTATCGCAGTGACGGTTTTTTTTTTTATTGTTTCATTCCTGAAGCTTACACCGCAATTTGTTGGCAGTACAGTTCGTATAGTGTAGCGCTTGTCCTTTATGTATGGTATTCCTTGCGGGCGGGTCTCTTCGCGCTAGCGAATTCTTGTGGGATTTTTTATCTCTAGTAATTGTTCCTTCATATTTAAGATCTCGAACCGCGATTAAGCGATTTATGGGAGCTTTTAGCTCGGCTCCTTTTTACTACGGCTATAACGTGCAAACCTCGAGGAACCATGAAAGAGCCCAACTCGTCAAATCACGCCCTCGCCGTCTCGACCGACAGCTGGCCCTTCACGTCGTGCCATTAGTACTATCTGGCCTCGTCCCGATGGCAGTGAATTTGATCCTTCACTCAGAAGACAATGTGTCGCGGAGGTGAAAATCTCACGTTTAAAAATACCTGGCGTCGTCTACATTGACGTCATTCCACAACTCCTTGTTTTATATTTATTGCGTAGTGTCCTTCGCAAACTATGCCGCTAAATTTATGTTTCTGTGTGTCTTCGCGAGCATTTTTTTCTCCTTGAGACGATGACCAATTTGTGAGGGTGACAGATGAGTTAGTGTGAAAATCGGCAACGATCTTGAAATTTGTCGTCGCAAAAACGAGAAAAATGAAATATGCCTAATGCAACAGTTGCCTTCAACGAACACCCTGCACGCGGAGACAACGAAGCCGAGCATTTTGAGCACATGGTCCCGAGTGGACAAAAAAGTGGAGGCGAACAGAACTCGTGGCCGCAGCAGCGCACGTTGCCGGAGCGTGCGCGACATATGCCGAAAAAGGTGCGGCTCAGAAATGAAATTAGGTAAACGAAGACGCACGGCGCGTCGCCGCGCTTTCAACTTGATTAGCTGCGCGCAGGAGCTTAATTTCATTTGCGGAACCGAATCCCGACGAAGGCCAGTGACTGCGCGGGGGACACAGCGCGGTGGTTGCCGCGCCGGATTACGGCCGCCTGCAGATTTATCCCAGCGAGAGCCGACGGCGCATGGGAAAGGCCGGCCGCGGCACAAACGTCAAAACACAAGAAGGCGCCGCAGTGGGAAAACAGCGAAACAGGGGCGGCGGCTGGAAAGACGAAATACGCGCTCACCTGTCGCAATGCGCGCCAAATGAATTTGTGTGTCCGTGCCCACGGCGGCGGGCGGCCCGGCTTTAGGACGAGAAAATATAGAAGAGCCCATGAGTCCTTTTTACGAAGGCTGCAGCTTGAAAGCTGCCGGTTACTGGGCCAAGGCTGAGTAGCTGCAATAACATCGACGTTTTTCATTTATTTTTTCTCTATCTCCCTCTCCCCCCCCCCCCTATCTCTCTCTCTCTGTCTCTAAAAACCCTTTTCCCGTTCCTTTCTCCTTCCACAAGTTGTCTTTTTCCTAGAAAATTTTCTAGTTTTTTTTTTTCCTCGCCTGCAGCTTCAATGCGGTAAAGACAGTAAGGCAAAATTTATTGGGCGAGAATGTGAAAATAACAGGTTACTGACCAAACACATCCAAAAACCACGTCGTCAGACTGAGTCTAGGACGTAAGAGGCATTGCTCAAGAAGCAAGCTCTTTGCTGCGCCCTCATCAAACTGGGTGCTGCCAGCCTGCCGTGCGTTTTGAAGCATGGATTCTAAATCGAAGGCAATCCACAAGAGCACGAGTAGAAGAAAGATGAACGTAAAGCAATAAACAGCAAAACCTGCGGCCCGCATAGCGATATCAAAAGCGCCGTCCCAACTTGGAGTGTATAGTTAGAGGAGGCCAGTCAGCGATGAGCAGCGTATACTCGCGCCGACGTCTACATGACTGTGATTTGCGAGAGAAGTCAGCGTGCTGCAGTCTTTCGGAGGCAATTTCTATTTGCGCAAACACTCGGCCAGAGGCCGCTCCATGGCTCACAAAAATTTACGGCCTGTCTCGCCGCCGAAAGAAGGCGCTAGCATGATATGGTAGTGGGCACATTGCTACACACGCTTCAAACGCCGCGTTATATTTTTAACATGTATGCTATGGGTGATTGCTTATCTATGTGCTATTGTTTCACCGTTTTCGTCACCAAAATCAGTTTTCACTTTCGCTCCTTATCACATTTACCACATTGCTGAAAAACGATCCTTAGAGTGGTTCAGTTCAAATTGCAGACTCCTCGTTGCACGGACGCCCCAAAAAGACGCTGACAGACATCGATTTTATACTTGGATTCCGTGGCAGTACTCATCACAGATCGCATGGGTCGAGTGAATAATTGCGCTTGTGGAACCAATGCGCAAGTTTCATGCGACAACTGGACATTGGCGAGCATGTCCGGTGCGTCGCCAGGCACGTCGTTTGAGGAAGAAACGCAAGATGCGGCCCTGCACGCTCAGTGGAGTCTGGTTGCGGGGGAAGGGGGGGCATGCAAGCTATGTATGCGACCACTACGCCGCTAACGGAAAACTATGCTGCCTGAATAAAGGGCGTCGCGAAATCTGAAGTATGCTGATTTAAAAATGCTCGCCTGGTGGTCCTGAGCGGTGAGTACGTTCGTTCTTCCTGTGGATGTGTCTTGTGTGAGTATACTAAGCGTGCGGCAGATTTCAACTGACACCCCCGTCAAAAGCGTCGGTATGCCATATAAATCTGTTATAAAACATTTGGAAGCTTCAGAAACGGATGAGCGTGACAGTATACGGTATTTATTTCTTTTTTTAGCAGATAATATGTGTACCGTGGGCGCAGTGAGAAATGTTCAAGACAACACTTCTGCAAATGTCCCCAGCTCTTCGCAATAGGTATCAGCACTAAAATTCAATTAAAATAAGTAGGGCAGTGACACAGAAATCTTTGGGGGAAAACGCTGACACAAAAGCTATCGCATCAGCAAAGCCCGCCGCTTCCTCTTCTCTCTTCGCCCAGGGGTACAGAGCAGCCAGTGGCGCTAACTTCTGTCTTCCAAGTGTTTGAATTTTCAAACTTTTTATCCTCTCTTCTTTCCATTCTTTTTATTCTGCTTTAACTTTATCACTGTTGGATATGTCTTATGGCACTGCTGTGCAAGAGTCTTGTTCGGTCTTGTGTGGTCGTGTGCTAGAAGGGCGGGAGTCAGTGGTTTCTGGTAACCAACCTGGCACACATAAGTTAACTGGAAAACTCAAGCTATCCGGCAACCCAAGTAGCTGGTTTTTCTTCGCCTGGTACACAGGACGACAGTATGTTTGTGTAATATAAAACAAAAATTAGCATGCATTCTTGCCGGTGAGACTTGCGAGCGAACCGGCGCGATGACACCTATCGGCAAAGGGACGCCGGCGATGGCTAACTATAGCTGGTAGGCAATGTACACTGGAAGGGCACCTTGATGTGCAGCAGAGCGGAAGCCGCTAACAAGATGGAAAATAACGATAAAATGTTTTAACGGAAAAGAAAAAAAAAACTCACATTTCGTTTCCCCAACTGTGTCTCATTTGCATAGCTTTGAAACTGGTCCCTTCTTGCCTTCAGTCAGATCGACATCGCTAGCACTTTGCAGAACTCTAAATGTACTGCAAAGTGCGCCACGCATGCACGTATGCGAGTGCACCCACACTGCTGCTCGTTGCAAGTGAGGCATATATGAAGTGAATTCTCCAGTACGAGCAGAACATGTATATGTGGTTCAAACGTGAGGCAAAAATAAAAGGAAAAAAGGATCGCGGGAGCATACAGGCGCACGGGTTACACCTACCAAGGGGGTGCACGGCGGTGAGATTTTACGCAGTACCCGTCTCTACTGCACTTGCGCCGCCTTGGTCGAAAATGTCGCGTCTTGCTACCACGAGGGAATACCAGCGCCTGCGCGAGACCGTAGCCGTTACAAGCTCGCGTTCAGCCGAGAGAGCGCATTCGCTCTTGGCCCATTTCTTTCTTGCTTTGTCGATACTAGCTTTTCACTGAATCTATTCTTCTGGCACTGAATCATAGAGCATGCAGATGGGAAATATTTCGTAACGAGTTGCATCATGAGCGCCGACGGAAGCTCTGCGGTTAATTAATGTCCCCAGCCGACATCGTCGCCCTGCCTCGTCGGCGCTTTCTTTAAGCCTGCAACTGGAGCGAGGAAAGTCCGACACCCATCTTTATTCCCCCTCGGTTCTTTCTCTTAATTTATTCCTCTGCCAAGCAGCTTGGCTGCACGCTACATTATGTCAGCGCTTGTTCGACGGCCCACATTGTTTCGGCCGCGGATGAAGATAATTGGCAGAAGTGGACCGTGCGCGCGCATTAAAGATTTCCTTTCGTTGCCACGTTGGCGTGGTTTATGGCTAAGGAAAGAGGAACATAAAAGAGGTCGACGTGATAAAGGAAAATTCATTTAATATTTCCCCATTAATGTTCTTGGTGATTTTGCTGCCGGCTTTGGCAGTGCGGTACGCGCGGAAATCATCTAGCTTTGAGGTTGATGATTCGATCCTCGTCCCCCTCAGCTCCGCCTCCCTTTTCTTATCTGATAAAAGTGAAGTTAAGCGGCCACATTACAAAGGAAAAACAAATATGCCCGAAGTCCTCCCCTCCCTATGCCTCTTCACTGAAGTTTGGCCTCACTAGCAGTATTCGTGGCACCACTTTCCTGTAGCCTGCCCTTGTAGTGAGATCCTTATTCGCGATGTGTGCCGTCTTCACTAAATGTTTTTGCTGTGGAAACAGCCGCTTTCGCAGCAGCTGCCCGTCCAATGTTGCTTAAGTTGAGCGTGGTCACTCTGCCAAATTGCGCGGTTCGCGGCCGAAAATGCACCGCCACCTGGGTCACATCCTGCCTTTGATCCCGGCGGGGACACATACCCGGGAAGCGTGTTCGCCAAATGCAGCCGGTACAGCCAGCGATGACAGCGCCGCCCACCGGTAGGTAGCAGCCACATTAAGGCTGGTTATAAATATTCATTCAGGACAACGGCTTGACGTCGCCGCTATGGCGCAGTGGATTAGAGGCTCGTGTTGCGTATGGAATGTCGGCCGTTCGACTCCGCTCTCTGTACTGTAATTTTATTGTTTTTAATTTCATTTTTTCCAATTTTTTCCCTTTTAGGTCGCACATCGTGATGCTTAGTGGCATATAATGCCATTTAAGAGGATTTATTATCCCTTTTAGGTAAGCCGTTGTGACAATCTTCAGTCACCGTGATCAATACACCGTGGTTTCAAGCCTTGTGGCTGTACAGGCTGCAGTTGGCGAATACGCACCCGGGAACGCGCACCGATTGGCTTAAGCAGAGGAAGAAGACGCAGCGCCCATTTGAAATGAAAAGCCGAGTGACACCGCCTGCACTCGTTTCTTCTTGCTTCTATAAAAACTATCCACAGGGACGTACCACTATATATATATATATATTAAAATCTCCACTATCGACGGCAGTTCTTTTTTCTTTATTAGCAGTTCGGAACAGTAAGCATTTGCACTCTGGTAGCTCCTGACATCTTTCAAGAAGCGAACGTTGCCATCGCTGTCGCAGTCGCCGACGGCAACAGACGGCAACAGACGGCACAGACCCTTGACGATAATCTCACATTCGCAGAGAGCCTGTCGCAGCTGCCCGAGCGGTTGCCTCAGCGGACAGTTTTCAAAATATTGAACCAAGGTGACACCAGCTCAGAACAACATACCACCACATGGGCTCCAGAACACGCCGGACTCGCCGGGAACCAAGTCGCAGACACCTCATCTCGCGGCCACACTAACCAAGTGGCAGTCAAAGAAGCGGGAACCGATCTGGTGTCGCACACGTACGGCAACATACTGGAGCACCTCAGAGGCACCGAGAAGCGCGTCCCTACCGCCTATGCAAAAAAAAAAAAAAAAACATGCAGGAAGCAGTCGGTCCGCTGGAGGACATTGCAGACCTTCCCACACCTCTTTATTCCTAATAAAATCCACCCAACCATATACCGAGACACATGTCCTTGGTGCGGTGACAGACCAACGCTACGCCACACAGCATGGGGCTGTTCGAAAATCACAGCAGTCCCACACATGCGGAACCCCACACCGAATCAATGAGAGGCCGCGCTGTCCAGCGAAGACCTGGACGACTAAGCCCGGTTGGCCGACCGGGCACGCGCTGCAGCCGTCGCCGCTGGAGCCCCGGACTATGGGACCCGCCCGCTGTACTCGGCTTCGAATACTCTCGAGAGTTTTTCACTCCTTCTCTACGTCGTTCTGGGGGTATCGCTTTGACATGCAAAGCGTCTTCATTATTAATTTTAAAGCTTCAGCATAAAGCGTGTCTGTTGTGATACGCCGTACAGTTTCTTCTTTCTTTAAGTATTCATGCCCTAAATGTCCGGCTGTCCGGGTGATGTGCTCGCGTCAATCTTTTCCCGCAGCTTCCTTTTCCTTAAAATGTTTTTTGTTTAGGTGCCATGCTGTGCTTGTCACCATTGTGTCAATGCCAACGTTATGTTTGCTCTTCTACGCACTAAACTTGATTAATTAATTAATTGATTGATTGATTGATTGATTGATTGATTGATTGATTGATTGATTGATTGATTGATTGATTGATTGATTGATTGATTGATTGATTGATTGATTGATTGATTGATTGATTGATCGATCGTTCTGTAGCCAACCAACAAAATCCATCGATCGATCGGTGGATGGCAGTTATTGCCGTCGTTATTATCAGGAGCCTTTTCTCTCGACTCTTCGTGAGCCCGCTGGACGCAGAAGGCTGTAGTAAGGGCGAATTTCGCTGTCAAGGACACTGGCCATTTTTTGTTCACTTCGAAACGAATACGCTAAGGCCTCTCACCAATGGTATCTGCCGCAAGCCGGTGCGGAGATATTAATCAAGCTCATGCCCTGACTCCGTTTCCGCGAGGTTGCCGAGGGCATTTCGATAATCCGCTTACACGAGGATTAGCACAGAGGATAGCAACGCGAGGACTCAGCCTTCGTTTCTGCACACACGCCAAAAAGGCCCCGTTTTTCGAACGAACCCCTCTCGGTGTCCCCGATAGCGGCGTAGCATTCCCTAATCTGAAACGGAAATATTTGTTGTTTCCACCGCGCGATCGTCCCGCGCGCTCCAGCTTTGGCGTCGACTCTTTGTTGCGCGCACACTCTGCGCAACTGCTCCCTGTTTGCCTCCTGGCGTCAAGTGGCACAGTACGGCCTCCTCCGCGTCCGCCTGCTCATATGACCTCAGGAGGTCAGCCTGAACGAAAGCCAAGAAAAGAGCGTATGGAAACCCTATCTGTTTTTTTATTATTATTGTTTATTTTTGAATGAGTTCACCACGCCCAATACTCATGCCTGTATAGTTCCCGACAAAAGAAAGGGAAGGTGGGGGGGGGCATGATACCGGTCGCTGCCATCAGTTCACCGCAACGCTTAGCCATACCGGCAACCATGAGGTGCGTACAGAGACCCGGCATTTACCGCCACTGCGCGGGAGTACAAGCTATGACACGCTGCGATTTGTTGATTTCGTTCTGTCCGAACATGTGAACGTTGGACACAGAGAAGGAAATCTTGAAAAGTGACGCTGTTACTTGTCAATTAAGGCGCCTCCTAAAAAGGAAAGCATGGCCGTTTATTATTCGGTAAAGAAAAAGCTATCCCGACAGGATCACTGGCAGCGATGACCTGGAAAAACATGTGGTAAATCGCTATGCCAGCCTGAGCTGAGTAAGATGGAAGAGGGTCATTTTCAACCTTATTTACTCAGTATTCTATTTAATTATATCCTACTAACAACTGCAGTGGAGCTCATCATTGGCAGGTTCTAAGTGCGAGCTTCTAACGCTGACGCAGTTTTAAATAAAAGGCAGGTCTTAAAAACAAGGAAACAATAAGATTAAATATTACTCTACACTTGCTGTGTATTAGTGACGATGATCCCCAATGTAGAAAAAAAAGGAAAGAAAAGAGCACTCTTTTATTCACGTACAATTGCAAGCATGGAATGCGACTACATGACATTCATGCTTCCTGCACGCAGAATTGATACAGAAAATCTGACGGAAAATTAACGAGAAGCACGGAAAGCACGCAATTGTCCGTGACCATGCAGGTCCGAATTCATGTAGCTAGTGAACCGAATCGTCCAGCCGAAATAATTACTGGGCGAATATATATACGTCCGCCGCTATGGACGAGGGTGGCGATGGCGAACACTCTCAAGGTTAGGTTTACTTAAATACCCCTAAAGAAGAAGATCGGACAGCCATCCCCATAGCTGAATTGGTAAGCACCGGACGTGAAATTCGGATGTCGTGGAATGGGATACCACCGGCGGTATGTGATTGTTTTTCTTCTACCTTCTAATTGTGTTTAATTATATACCCTAATAATGTCCGATTGATGAACACCGCAAATTAAAATTTAAAAAAAAAAACATCCTGTATGCTCCATTTGTGTGTGTGTGAAGCAAACAGGCAGCGAAACTCAGGTACTTAGGAGAATGTTTCCTTTTTAATTTGTGGTGTCGATCAATGGGAGAATAGTGCTGTGAAACGAGCCCCTAATTTCCCTTCCCTTGTCTGCTCTCTCTCTCTTTCTATATATATCTATATATATATATATATATATATATATATATATATATATATATATATATATATATATATATATATATATATATATATATATATATATATAGCATGTATGGGGTGCGCGTGTTTTGAACGAACAACCCGTATTTACTGTAGAGCCAAGAACAGTCTTTCACGGGCCTCGATACGAGCCACACGGGACGTCGAGAGAGCGGCGCCTGTCAGGTGCGAGACTAGAGCCGTATCAAGCGTTACAAAATGCGACTGAAGTGTTCGCACCGAGCTATGGCTCTCCTTAATTCATGGCAGCCATACACATGGGGTCCAGTCAGTAATATTTCATCGACCTTTTCACTTGTGCTGCCGCCTTGGATTGAGCCGCCTCGAAGCGTAAAGAGCTGCCGGGAGAGCGCGGCGGCAACTAAATGAGATAAATAAGCGACGGAGAGTGAGCGCTTCGGAGCATCGGGCCGGCTTCATGAAATATTTATGCCGAGAAATAGCGGCTCAGACCCAGGCGCCCATCAGGGAGCTGATCGAGCCGGCCAAACAGCAAAGCGCGTCCCGGTGGAGAGGGCATTTCAAAGGGAATTATTAATTGGTTTTGGTTTTGAAGTGAATAAGGGTGTTGCGCCTTTCACTCATACGCGGCATCCGCCTCGGAAGCGGGCGTTGCTTAAATTGCCGTGCCCCCGCTGCGGCTCGGCGGAACGACGCGGCAAGGTGGAACTTGCTTGTTTGTTTCGGTTTAGAGGTAATGGCTCATCTTGTTTCAGTTTGAGGCGTGGCAAATTTGCGTTTGAGCTGAGGGTTCGCTGCTAGCCGAGGATGGCTCAATCTTGTACAGGTTACAGAAAGCAAGCAACCGATTACAATTTAGTTGTGTAACTACTTTCAGTGGCCAATTAGAGACCACGAAAATTAACTGAACAATTAAAGAGAAGCAGTCGATTACGATTTCGTTGCTTTTCACATACACAAATTTACACGGACTAGAATATCTGGTGCGTCTAACTTGATCTATAATCTGTTGCAGTATATACGTTGGCAATTTCAGTGAAGTTAGTTTTTGATCTGTCCGTCGACATTTTGCCCACGTTTACTTGTGAACACACCAGCAAACACGCTGAAGGCTATTTCGATGTGCGCGCTGCAAGGAAGTGCGTTGCTTTAGCATACAAAGATCTTGCGTGACACCTCCAACTTACGCAAATCGCCGCGCTCCGCTGTTTTTCGCGCTCCGCTGTTTTTCGCGCTCCGCTGTTTTTCGCGCTCGGAGGAGACGAGGCCTAAGCTCACTAAACATAACATTGCGTTGCGACGTCGTGGTAAAATGAGAATTGCGAAGCGCGGAACAAGGGGGCCAGGCAAACGCAGGCTGCTCGGGCTGGCATGTGCGGAAATACTCACGCGCGGCTTCCCCGCAGCTCAATAGTTGACGCTTGCGTGCTAATCCAGTGTGTGCCAGCGCGTTCAGGTTCTCGAACTGGTTACAAATTGCTTTTAGAAAAAAAAAATGATGCAGATTGCTAGCAGTCGATTAATAAAAGAAAAGAAAGGGATTGCTGAGAACGACAAAATTACAAAAAGTAATCAGTGCATTTTCAAATTCGAAGAAAATGTAATTTATTATTACAAATAATCAATTACTTGTAACGCGTTACGTACAAATCTGCATTGGCTATGGCCGCAGCGCATGGTAGTATGTTATACGATATGCTGGGTAACCTCTATAGAGGTAAAAAAAAAAGAGTACCTGCCTCACGCGGCAGCCCGGTCGCGGCGCGCTGCAGGGTAGCCGGCTGTTCGTGAGGTGCCGCCACAGTGGGTCCGTCTCTATCAGCTGCTTTCCTCTGACGTTTACAAAGGCAGCGTAAAAGGAACAGCATGTATTGCGGCGCCTCGCTGTTCATGAGCTGAGCGCAGAGCACCGAGGAAGGAATACCTGCCATGTATTGAATGTGCGAATGTCGCCGAAATGAGCAGCTACGCACTCGTGCGGACGCATGATGACACGTGAGTGAACCGCAGAGAAAAACTGCGGAACAAGCGACGCAATTTTAATTGGTCCGATGTCACGTGTCTTGCGCAAGGTATTCATCGACGCTGCTCGACGTCTTCATGATGACGTCCTGTTGCGCCATATTTCAAGATGGCCCAGTACTACGTTGAGAGCTACGGCTCGCTGCCTCGGAGCGCTAGACGGAAAGAAAGAAGAAAATGGGGAGAGGCGCAAGTTAGTGCTACGCGCCGCAGACATCACCGGCTGCGTTACAAAGCGCAGGTTTAGTATAGTGGTGCTGCACGCGCTTTTGTTCTCTGATCCTCCTCCGAAGCTTGCAGAGAAACGGCGCTAACGAACGCTGGCTGGTCGAGGAGGTCCGCACGGCTTGTTAACAAAACGCGCTGTCATAAGATGTCGTACAGAGGAATTACACGGAGCCACACGGAGGAAGCGTAGAAAACGATAGTCAGAGAAAAGAAAAAGTAACAGCCCCGAAAAGCAGGGATTTGTGTTCGGGAGAAAGGGTTAGGGAGGAGGAAGGAAAGGAGAGAGAGATGGGGAAAGCAACGGAGACCAGGTCTTGGGAAGGGGGGGGAGGGGGGGGAGCCGGTTTCGAGGGGACAACGCCGAGACAAGCACTGCTTCCAAGACGGCGACTGCCGCCTAATCATGTCCACAAAATAAGAGCACAACAGAGAAGACGTAATTAAAGCGGGACTTGTGCATGCATCACTCCGGCCGATAGCGAACAATGGACTGTAGCTCCGGAAGGCGGGGGGCGGCGACGTACAAAAGGAGCGCGGCATGAAGAGGAAAAGATGACTCTCTCCTCATTTCCCGGTTTCTTTGTCATCCTTCCCCGATGGTGCACCCGCGGGAGGTGGCGCGCACCAGTGGCGCAGCAGCAAGGAGGCGCGCCGCCTGGCGGCAAGAGCAGGGCGCAGAAGGGGGAATTGGGAGCGGCTCTCCTCTCCGCATATTAATCGCCTCATTTTCGAGATTCCTCCACGCTCGTGCCTTTAATGCTCTTGTTCTTGAAATTTACACCGTGTTTGCTTCCTGGGAGCAGCGGGTAAGCGGGAGCAGACGTCCGGAGCTGCTCCCTCCAGCGTTAGGCGCCCCTGTAACCGGGGGCCCGTGGAGCCCGCCACGCGCGCGCTCCTAATGCCTTTGTTCGCAGGTTAATTTCGAACTCGACTCTCCCACTTCTCGCGGTGCGGAGCGAAGGGACGCTCGCCTCGTATTCGCCTATCGCGTTCCTGTTTTTCGGTCGCTTTTATCTGCGCCCTATTCCCGGCTTTATTCTGTTTATACAGTTTCTCTCCCTTACCCAACACCGCGTGCTACGAAAATTAGTGAGTCTTTAGGGGAACGAAATCTAGCTCTGACTTGAAACAGTGTTGTTCCGGATTTTACCTTGTTCTAGTTTCCCACCGTTCTGATTGTACCTCTTTGGTCCACCAGGAGCTCATTTTCGAGTTTGCAGAAGCAGAATATTCTCTTAATCCGACCTGCTCAGCTCTTGTCGTCCGTCGGCCTCTCTGAAGACGCATTTCCACATGTTCATTCCGCTCACGCTTTGGGTTCGTAGCATTAAAGCCGCGAAGTCTTTTTCTCACTATGGGATGCACAATCTCGAAATAGGTTGTGTTAATTATGATGCGTCTACCTCGTCGTTAACACGCGTGTGGATGCCTGAAATCTAATACATTGACCGGCCATGGTCAAACCCACAAATTCTGAACAAGGACATTTTCTTTGACGAGGAGTTGTTTATCAAAGCAATTTTTTTCGCTTATCGCAAGATTGCATCATAGAAACTAATACATCTGCACATCCCTTCTCGGGACGCTTGTAGCTTACTGCTCTTTATTGTCAAAAAACACCCCGTTGGTTTTGTACGGCAGTCTTAACTACTCGGTGCGAGCGCAGGACAAACTTCGAAATCAAGATTTTGCTCCGAAAGTTGGACCATTCCCATCAATATGTTCATAATAGTATCTATACAATATGACACATTTGCCTCACAATTAAAAATATGTCCGGGAAAGCTGGACTTGTATACAACGAGCAGAACCGACCCGAATTCAATCCTCTAAGAAAGGAATGCGACGCTTAACAGCCGCGAACAACCCTTTGTTAATATACTTAGACGGCAAATAGTTAGCTGAATGTCGTGTGCTAAAAACACGTCCCAAAATAGGAGACCTAAAAAATACGCCCGCACAGATGCTAACGCAGGTGTAAAAGTTGTATAGGGGAAATCAATCAAACGTTATGTTTAAGCTATTCTATGAGAGACCGTGCAGACGCGTTCGGCACTACGGTATTACGGCAGCAGAGTTCCAGCCAAAAAAAAGGAGAGAAATAAGAGCCGTTAAGACTTTTCATTTTGTTGCTTCCAGTCAAACAATGCTCATTGTGCCACAATGTAGAGCGAAACGCTGTGAGAGCGGATGTTTTGAAGAGGCGAAAAGAAAGCAGCAACAGCTTCCGCTGGCCTTTTTGTCCGCTGCGCCCTCCTTTGTCAGAAATAGCCTAGAGTTGTCGACTGGAGAAAATAAGGACAGAAAAAAAAAACTGTGTACGTCACTGAAAGCAATGCTAGAAAAAAAAAAAACAATAGACATCACGGCATGGAAGCCGTTGGACCCGCCATGAGACGCCAACCGTTTCCGAAGTAAATATAACCAGGGCAGACCAATAGAAAACACCGCACCTCGTATTTCGACCCAGCAGCTCTGATGCAGCGCCGCAGTGTGGACACGGTGGCCTTTGTTCGCTTTGAAACGCGTTCGCTTGAGCCGAGAAACGTCCTTCATAAAAGTTGCAAAGTATGTGCAGAATGGAAGGGTATACGCTTCCATACAGGATCTTCGGGCGCAAGAATTTTCCGAACGCGATTTGTGTCAACGCAGTTGTCAGCGATCAAAAATTGCCCGTCAGCGCCTCGGAGGCTCTCACGCTTTCTCGCCAGTCCTTCCACGCTAGGAAAAATGCGTCGCTGCTACGGCACTGCCACTGCGAGATACTAGCGGTACTCTGCTCCGGAAACACGTGACACGCTGCGATTACTGTTGCTTTTAAGCTGGGATGCGTAAGCAGCAGAAAGGGCGTTTAAGAAGTGCGAAAGGTGGCAGGCGTTTGAAAAAAAGTGGTAAAGGCAGCTAACAATCATCGGAGAATGATTGTAGCTCCTCTGTCGAGCTTTTGAGCAGCTATGTTTCGCTCAGGTCTCACCGAGCTCACCACTGAATGTTCTTACTTCCTGCATTAAAAAAAAAAAATCACAAATGGTTCAAAGTCGACAAACGGCTACACACGTCTTATTAGTACGGACGGAAGGATGTTACCATGTTGTTCGCGTCACCATGTTTAACGTTCGCTGTGGTGTTCGTGGTCACCAGTAAGGAAGAAGCGGTACGAACGCTGTGAAGTACTTTACTGCGTGGCAGCTAGCACATTTTTCTCCCTGCATTCTGCACTGTCACTGCCGCTTGCAGACAGGAGGGAGATGAAAGAATGCGATGTGAAAGGATCGAAAGAAACGACGAGCATCGCAGCACTCGCCGAAGCGACAAAGACGGCTGCTTCAGCAACAGATCCCCCCCCCCCCCTTTCCTCATTCCCGCCCTCTGCTGCGCTCACGCCATTAAAAGTGAGCGCTGCGTTGAAGCCGGTGCTCATTTTATAGACAACCGCTGCCGACGTCATTCCTCTCGCCGGTAAGGAACGGACGGTGCGTTTCTTTGAGCCAGCTTCCTCAAGCGCTAACGCGCTCGCCTGACGGTCGCTGCATTCGCACCCGGCGTCCGTCGCTCCTTGCAGACGCGTAGCATTCACCACTGGTCCGCGGAAGGCATATTGAACGGCACCGTGAGGCAGTCTACGCACCTGTATAAGCGGCAGTCTTGGAGCATTAGCGACACGCGGAGGCTACGAGGGTCCATCATGGACAACCCAGACGGTCGAGAGACCGGTCACGTAATCCCGGGAGAGCGTGCGCCGGTAGCGCGAGGTACGTGCGCGGGGTGCAGCGCACCTGTGCTTAGACGCCCATCGCGGTTGAGCTCCCTGTAAGAACTTTTTGCTGTAAAAGTCTTGAAGAGAATCTCTCTAATAAAGATGCAACAATATTTTCGGTGCCTGCGAAGCTTTCAGCTTTCTCCCAAGCACGTTCACTCGTGATAGTCGCGTCCTGACTGCTGGCTAGAACATGCGCAAAGACGCCTGCAGCTCACAAAAAGCTTATTTGTTTGCTCGCATTAAAGAACAGTCAGCGGAGAGCGCGTCCTTACGTTAACACACGTTCATTCTAGGGAACCTAAATTGGTACATCGTCTAAGCAAAGAACATTGAAACCGAAAATGCTCACGTCCTATTCTTTCTCTCTCTATTTTTTTTTTTTTTTTTGTGCCGAGTACTGAATGAAAGCCGTGTACAGTGTACTGCTGTCCTTTAGAACAAGCGGCGCCGGTTTCCACTTGTGAGAAAGCTGTTCTCGCCACTAAACATACGACGCTGACATTGCTCTGAATTTATACAGCGCGTGGTCTGCAGGTCAAGCGGAGGCTGACATCCCCGTATTAGACAGACTATCCCTCGTCTTGTCCGAGGAACAAGATACTAAAAGCCAAGCCCAATATGGGGCTTTCGGAAATGCCGAAGTGGTATGACGCACCTTGTGTCTGTTCCCGTAACCTGACTCACATCTCACTGATATTTCAAATTTCGCAGATGACGACACTTGCTTGCCGTCGTCCCCAGTAAGAGCTTTGCGGACCTTAAGCACCGACAGTGGTAGAGAAGCGGGCTAAATGCAGTGGCGGTGTAACCTAGCGTTGTGCTTTCCGAGAAACGGCTTTTTCTTTGAGCCCCAAGTCAAAGAGAAAAATGCGTCCTTTAATGACTTGCGGCGATTCTATAAGCCCGGCCTTGTGCCTGGTCACAGCCCCGAGTACGCGCAATAAAAAAACACGTAGGAAACAAAGCGCGTTATGAATAATCTATGAGGAAATTCTCGCTGGCGCTCGAGTCGGCTAATCGAGCGATGCGATACGCGACGGGAAGCCATCGGTCGGCTCGCGGGGTGGGTCGCTCCACTTCTGGCGAGCGCGCCTGGCCGCTGTCGGGCCGCAGCGGAGCTGCATGAAGTTGACTCTCGCCTGGACGCCTTCCAGGGCTCACTGGCTGCCAGAGAAGGGCCGTCGGGGACGATCGATGGCTGGCCGCACAGGCGACAGCGCGCCACGAAACCCCACACCATGGACACAAGCGCTGCGCGTCTTCGCTCGCGTGCCGGGCCAAGACCCGGCCTCCCCGCGATTTCTTCGGGAACGCTATATGCGGCAGCTTGTATGCCTGCTCGCGCATTCGGCCCGTCGCTGCCATTTGCGCAATGCAAAGCAGCTTCTGTGCGAGACGTGGTCCCGCGTACCGTGGTGGTCGTCAAGCTGGATCGCGGGGCGGTGCATCAGCTGTCGTTCCGTCCGCTGCCGGCATCCACGCTGTGCGCGTAGACCCGCTCGTCCGCGCTGTCGCCGACAGGAAACTTCTCTCCCTCTCGGAGGAAACTTAAAGAGGAGGCGGCGATGAGTGCGATGCCATGTCTTTTTGCCGTGCTGCGAAAGTCGGTTAGCGCTCCTTTCTGTCGGTCTCGCAAAGAAAAAACGAAAGAAAGGACTCGATGCTTGAGTGCCAGACCGTGCAAGTGGCGAGGCTTGGGGGGCGGGGGATAGGAGAAAGCCGTCGCTGTACAGTTTTTGAACAGCGTCACTTGGTTTCTACTAAGGCGGAACCAATAGGTAACATTCCATAGGTTTCTGCACATATCGTAAAAGTTGAAGCCTCCCAGTAAGTGAGGTTGCCTACGTTGTGGTAACTTAATAAACCTTACAGCGATGACGCAAAGTTCGCCTACGTGGTTGCGCTTAAATTTATCCTCGCTCAAAATTTTTGTGTGTGTGTGGGAGTGGATGTGCTCTCCTCGTTTTCGCATCTACTAAACTTCATCTTAAAAGCGCAGTTTCAAAGCGCCCTTCATTTTTCATTGTGTGGGTAGCAAATTACTTGCTTCTAAAACCGCCCCTCGCATCGAGGAATTCCGCGAAAAGTGGATCAGCCTTGCTCTTAATTTACGCGCCTTTCGCAGCCAAACAAGATAGAGCTACTCGGCTTCGGCGCGAAAAGTGCTCAACACGGGCGCGAATCGCGTTTCATCCTTCCTGGCCCACGGCGCTAGACTGGAGATTAAAAAGCTCCGCCAGTGCGTGAACAGAGAGGGAAGGTAACATCAAAGCTCGACAGAACTTCAGAGACTCGTTCGAAGGATGGGAAATACAAATAAAACGAAGCGCGAGGTGAGAAGCTCAGCTTGCCATGGGGCTAAATGAGCTCGCGTGAGGTAATGCGCACTTCAGTGCGCAAAGACCATTTTCGCGAACGAACGCTCGCCGCGTACGGCGTGTCTGCATTATGAGGACGTTATCTACTGTTTTATAAACGCCTGCTTCCATCACCGTACTGCTTGAGCTGAAAATTGCTTCCCTGGTTTAGTTGTGGCTTTCATAAACCGAGTGCGGCTTCCCTATATAGAAAAGTGGCGAAACGAAATAAACCACTTGACACAGAAATCCTTTTAATTAAAGGAAAAAAGGTTTGGCACGCAGTTAAAAAATTTTACTGATGGTACTTGAGTGCCAATAACTGTTTCATCATTTTGAGCACAATGGAAACGAAAGGTGGGGCCTTAATGACTGTATATACTTTAATGTCAAGAGTGTGACCATGCCATCCAGAAAATACAAGTTCCCGGTTCTCTAGCGTCAAGTCTTTGACATCGTGATTGACTTTCTTATTAGCCATTAGGCGTCCTAAGGGCGAAGTGCCGAGCGTAGTTTGCTTACCTCTTTTACGTTCACTTTCGAATTTGATTGCCAGACCGTCGCTAAACGTAGGAACTTGGCGGTGAACTTATATGGCTACTACATTTCGAGGCAAAATTCTAGAGGCCCGTGTACTGGGCAATGTCAGTGCACGTTAAAGAACCCCAGGTGGTCGAAATTTCCGGAGCCCTTTTCTGCGGCGTCCCTCATAGCCTGACTCGATTTGAGACGTTAAACCCCCATAAAACCGAAACCGATTATAATTCTTCCAAATATTTTATTGAATGTCCTATTAAGAAAAGTTATTTTCTTGGTACGTGTACGGGCATAGTAAGTAAAGTTTGTAAAATTTATTTCTGAATACTGAAGGTGGCGAGACCAATGAAGATGAGAAACGCTGCAACTCATGAACATGAAAAATGATACAGCACAAAAGTTAATGCGTATTAAATACTGTATGTTCGAGTGAATCTGTGGTTATGCGAGTCGATAATTCGACAAAAATATTAACGTCTTCCTACTCACAAAATAGAAAACTGAACATTACAGTGGTAACTGTGAAGGTATTGTAAAGCGTGGACTTTGTCAGGTTTTTGTTTTCTCGGGAAGAAAAGCACAAAGGTCCCTCTCTAATATGAATAATTGCTGGGCTTAAATAAATAAAAGATAAAGCACAATCACAATGAGGTGCGAAGCGCGTTACCTACCCCCTTGGAGTTGTAAAGAACGCAGAAATAAAAGAGAGAGAACGGAACGCGCCCCGTTTGACAGGCAAGCTCCAAGAAAGACGCTCGGTAACCAACCTATCGGGGCAAATCTGCGCAGGCCTCCAAGCTTTCGTGTTGCACGCAGTTACTCTGCGTTGCACTGAATGCGTTCGCTGTCCCTGTTGAAAGCGAGGGGAAGGTAGCGGAGGAGGAGAGGGGAGAAGCCCGTGCATGCGCTTAAATAGATACGATTGGCAGCTAGTCTGACTCGGGCATGGCACGTGTCTACATTTGCCTTTTAGCTGGGTCAGTATTTTTCTACGGGCTCCTCGTCGGCGGCATCAGAGCCGACTATGCGCCGCTACTCGGATTTTTTGCGGTGCTCGTATCTTTCGCGAGGCAGAAGGTTGCATGCCTGGGCGAACACCGTCGGCCGACGGAGCGGCTCCATTTCGGCTTTGTGTGCGCTTTCATTTTCTTCTTTCCCTCTCACCGCGACACTGCGTATCCTTTCTCTTTCTCTGACACGAACCCAACGTGCGATGTTGATAATGGCTCAACTTCTAAAGGCACTGCCAGTCGCTTTGCTGTGACAGACTTGTATCGCGGCAAAGACAGGAACGCGGTATTGGCGACGATAGAGTGAGGAGGTAGAAAATGTCCTTTGTGTCGCGAATAAACAACATTTAAAGTGAAATATACTGCCTCCTAAAAACATCCCAACGTGACAAGCTCCTCTTCTCGGGAACACTTGAACCTCCGACGTTTTCATTTCTTATTAGTTCGACGGAACCGAGAAGGCTCAGGTTGACAGGTAGGCAAAACTCAAGTCCTGTGTGCTGCGTTTGGTGGACGGTCATGTTAACATATGCGCACTGTTTCAAACAAATACAGGGCAAACCTTCAAAAACTCACCAGTCATCATTGGCTCCTTTTTCTTTTTCTCCTACCTAGACGCGACCTCATTGTGGATAGTTGCTTCATTACCAAAGCGCAGCGTTTCTTGTCGCTCGATTGCCTTGTGCGCAATGGCACGACCTCTTTAATAATTCGAACAAATAGGTTTTTACGCTGACGACAAGGACCTTTCGACTGCCAAGCAAGACCTTACGTAATCCGGCTGTTGTATAGCGAGCTCCGCGAAGCCTCCTCGCCTAGCGCCTCATTCTTTTCGGCTCGGAAGGCCTTCTGCATTCTACAGCTGTTTGTGCGTCCCTGTCGAGACATATCCTTAAACCAGACAATAACATAGAATGAGCTACCGATGTAAACGTAACAGATTTTATCCGAACCTATGTAGTTGGCAACGAAGCCGGCCTGTGAAATCCCCATCAGTTCCAAAATTCCAAATACACGGCGTGGAGGACTGTAGCACATACATTCCACGGTGCCTCCAGCGAGCATGTGATATTACGAGAGCTGTTGAAGAGTGCACATTTGCTCATATTTCTCAATGTGTTTTGCGCAAGCTCGAGCCCGAAAAACAGAGCTGGCCCTGCCAAGATTTGTTCGCAGTCGACATAAACTCTATACGCTTTGTGAACACCTCCCCCCCCCCCACACACACACACACACACGCGCGCGCGCACGCAGGCTTAACAGCTTGCATAGCACTTCACCCGAGCCTACATGACCAGTGGCATATGTCACGAGGACCAGTAGCATGCAGTTACGGTGGGCTATCACGTGCACGACAGCAGAAGTTAAAGAAAAAAAAAAACACTTGAACCATGTTCGTGTTAAATACGACAGCACCTGTACATGCATGCACTGCTGTAATGCTAACACTGTCAGAAACCGCTCAAAACACGAGGGATCTGTACTCCGTACCATTCGCTGCTTGAGCGTGCCTCGCAGCCTTGTGCTCTCGCTGAGGCAGTAAAATCGATTCGGTCCATTAGCTGCAAGAGCTGGCAAAAGCACGTTGCTAGCAGCATGGAGTATAGTTTGCCCACATTTGTAGCAGGCGGGGGACCGATCAACGACGAGGGATTCCCACTGTCTCCCACCCGAAAGTTGCTAAGAAGGGGCAGACGGCACCGAAGATGTCTGAGCAAGCACTCGGACGCGCTGCCGGGCAGGGTACTCGGAGGGAGCAGATGAAGGTGACAACGAGCAAATCTTGTCGTCACGGGCCCGTCGGTGGACAGAGGAGCCGGCGGCGCAGCCTGGCAATTATTTGCCCGTCAGCGAGATCGGCGAGACTGACCACGAAGAGGAGCGGCTGGAGGAGGGCCCTCGAGACGGCCGCCGCCGCCGGCGCTCTCATCAGCAGCATCGATTTCTGCGCTGCTTTGGAGCCGTCCGCTGGCGCAGAGAGAGCGATGCTCCCGCGACGTGACCGCGCGCCGGCTGCGGGGCTCGCTGGCCGAGCAAGGCACCGCCGCACGTTTCCTACCTGTGGAGTCGGGACGCCTGTGTCGCGCGTGCCCAGCTGGCAGCGAACGTGCCGCAGGGCTGCGCGCATGTGTCTAATTCTTCCAAGCAGCGCATTTCAGAACGCGAGCGAGTCTTGCACTGCAGGTCCCAGCCAACAGCTGCTGCGTGGCACTGTGAGAGCCGCTGCGCCGTGTGGTAAAGATGCTCCTGCCAGGCCTAAAGGTGCGCGCTCAGTGCCACTCAGGTGACGCGAAAGTGGTTGGGGCACTGTGTCGTAACTTAGACCGCGGGCTCTGTTAAACTGAACGCTTTTGACAAGACTGTAAAAGTATGTTCTTATGATCTGTGCCTTTAACAGCCACAGGTCCTGAGCATATATCGAGTAATATATATTAAAAGTTTAATCTATGCTATCCTCCCGCGAAAGGCATTTTAAAAACGTCACCTCAGCTTATCAGAGTGACGCTTCTCGAACCGCATACATAAGGGAATGGCATGCGCTGCGTTCCTTCTCGCGCAGCGCCGTGGCACTGTCCGGGAAATCAGGGTTCCTCTTGTGACCTTCGCTATGCCGGCGTGGGTGCATTGCACAATGTGCTATTTCGAGTGCTTCGACGTAAAGCGTTTGCGTCTGCTATCATGGAACGCCTCTGGTACTGACGCAGACGCCGCGCTGAGCTTCCCGCCTTCTGCCTTTCGGACCTTCTTGTTGGCCTTAGCTGCTTTCCTTGTTAACGTTTTAACTGGCAGCACTGGCGTTCCTCCGTCACAGTCAGCCTTCTATTATATAGCGTGCCCAACTGCTTGAAAGGTGTTGTGCACGATTTAACCTGTTAGCTAGCAAAGAGTCATTTAACCAAAATCAAATCTTGCCTCTATACAAACACCACTTTCGCCTCTTGTAACTCCTAAGCTCCGACCACATCTGCAAAATCTGGCCCCCATGAGTTGCCAGACGCGCATGCACCGCTGGAGGCCGCTTCCTTCTTGGAAAGCCACCGCACGTCGGTTTTCGTCGCCAAATGTAAATGCCGTACTATAGAAAGAAGTTGATGAGCGGCCTTCTCGTCCTTCAGCTGTGAGTGTGAGTGATCAGGGGACGCAGAATTGCGGTGTTTTCGTCGTCGCCATGGCTCTCACCGTCTTCTAGCGAACGTGGCACTTTTTTCTGCCCATTTCCCTAGGGACGGCAGAATTTTGCGTTAAATATTCGACTTGCCCCAGCGAAGCCTGAAGAAGCGCCGTGTACGCAGGAGCACGTGCCCTGCAAGGTGGACATGACTGGCGCTCCGTCCGCATATCCTCGTGATTACGGGGTCGCAGAGAGGAACGTGTAGCGCGCTGCCGTTCGTCATCATTCGGGAGCCAAGGACTCCTCGCTGGCGGCCCTGAGCCGTGCTTCTGCTTGTCGGGCTCTGTCAGCGCGAGCTTTGGGGGCGACGGCTTGATTAAAAGAAAGGATGACGCAAACGACAAGGTGGTCCGCTACAGAGCCGACAGTCGGGAGAAATAAAGGCAACGGGGAGGAAGGAGCTGCCGAGGGAGCGGCTCGAACGCGACGTGCGTAAGGAACGCCGCCTTGTAACCACGCCGTCACTTTCGCTCGCGTCGGCCCGCCGCCTGTCGACCACTTTATACCGCTCCGTATAAGGATTCCAAAGTGACGGCTGGATTCCACACTGCTGTAGCGGTCGGAAAGACGGTTCGCTGCTTCTTCTGCGGACCCCTCTTGTCATGCCGCTTTGCGCTTGCTTTTTTTTACCGCCGCTATTCCATTTTTCTCCCTCTCTCTCTATTATTTGTTTTTCTTTTTCAAATGGTCGATGGAGCCGAGAACGCGGTATGTCTGCAGGGCTCACCGTGCACGTCGTTTTCCGCGGGAGCTCGTTATTATTTTGCGCAAACCGGCTTTACATTTTTTTGTTCTTGTTGCGATGGCGCATTAACTTGTTCGAAAAGAAAACAAAGAAAGCAATGGAAACAAAAGCACACTACAGCGCTGTGCTGAAGTGGCGTGACAGCCAGGGAATCCTGTCGCTGCCACGACAATTCCATTCATGTGTCTGCCTCATTAATAATAATAAAAAAAGAAACATGTGTGGACCCCGTGTCCCATTGTCTCTGCTGATGCTGCCCTTATGCGCGGTTCAAGTACAGGATTGCGTGAAGAGATGAGACCATGACAACAAGTGGTTTTCGACTGGCTGCTATCGCTCTTGATGGTTGTTAGTGCATGGGCTGCTGACAAGTTAAAGGTTCCCTCCACTGAGTTACAAGAATTACAGTAAATGCCCCAGTTTCGTTACCGCGTAAACGTTCGAAATGTTTTGTTCGTAACGCGATCCACCAGTAGCATTTGTCGTCTAGTTAAATCAGCGCAGTTAGCAAACCAGCTTTTAACCTTTTAAAGGTTGCGACGAGAGAACGCCGGTTTAATGAGAATGCACTGTCCGCGTTCGGAAACCAATACTTCTGATATTTCTGCAGTTACCTAAGCATGTCTAACCAAGATAACTCTAGAATAATGTTTGATCGAATACAGGTGAGGGGGTCTTCTTTCGTAACGAACTGCATACTGCTAGCGCACGGACGACAAGCGTATCTCCCCAATCCATGCGGGCTGAATAATTAATGACACTGACACGATGTGCGTGATCCGTGTAATGGGATGTGAACACGCTAGCTTGGCGCAGGGTCGCATGCGCTTTAACGGCTGACCTCTTGTCCTGGTCCTCATCACTGAGCTTCCAGCCATGCATGGCATTCAGAACGTTCTCGAGGGTTTCCCTCTACATCCTGTCTCCCCCACCGGCGTGTTCCAGCAGTTTAAGCGCATATTGCGATAAAAGGTGAATACTGAGAGACATTTTTGCGTTCGCATGAGTGTAAAATATGAAACGATTTGGTTATAGGATTCTGCTTCTCTGGGAAGGCACTGCGACGGTCTTACTGCTCTCTTTCTCCGTCCCAGACACGCTTAATGCGTGCAGGTGCCCTTAATGTTACACATGCCACGCGAGTGGTGTAAAAATGTTATCGCCGGGTGCTCTAGAGCAGCGATTGCTTCCTTTGCAGTGAGAGCACGGGCGGTACATCCGGCGGACTAGAGCTATCCTTTTCGTGTTTCCTTTATCGGCGGCCCGGGCGAAGTAGTGCTGCTACTTTCAACAGTGCGCTTAAGGGGAGCGACGAAATAACAGTCAAGAAAAGCGCGATCCACGGCGCGTACGCGACGAATCAACCTGAAGATTATCTGCTTTTATAGGCAGAGAACGTGGGCACCAGCTCACGCCGGGAGTTTGGCAGGCCAACTCTATCGGTAATATGAACGCCAACTGTACAAAGCACGAAAAACTTCCCCGGCGCACTCTTCTCTAAGCAGCGCTGGAATTCACCTGGGCCTACGTTAAAGGACGTCAAAAGAGCAACGCTGGTCCGTCGAACGTAAAGCCTAAACATTCGGGCGAGCAATCGCCGGTAGAGCACGCCGCGGCGCAGTTTCTACACCGCTCACATCCTTCGTCTAACTTTTTCGCCCCTTGTACACTCATGTCACTGAAATTTCATTCGTGCACCAGACGGAATAACGAAATACAACTTGGAAGGCTGCGTGATTTTTTTCATTGGTACTGTATGACACAGGTCGCCCGACAAAGACTGAGATGAAGGCTGTTGACGCGGCCATAGGTGTCAACCGGGCTGTTATGCGCTATTATACGCCAACAATATGCTTGCGCAACGCACTGGAACCTAAAATCGCGAGCATGCACATACCAGGAAGCTTCGAAGTGCGTAACAGGTGTGGAGGTCGTAAAAAAAAAAAAGTGCCAAATGTCGCGTCTTGGGGTCATGCGCCCCCGTTACAGCAGCGCCTAGATCTTCCGAGATTCTTAGATGCCGATATGAAAAACCTGAAAAAGCGGATCGGCTGACATCACCAGCGTTACGCAAACTATGCAAATAGGGCTAGTTTCTGGGCTCCACCGCCACACACGCACCACGTCGTAGTGCGGCGGCTGCCTAATGTGCAGCTTCGGCAAGCGGGTGCATATTGAGTGCCACGCAGCGATTCGCGCAGCCAGGGGCCGCCTTCCACTTTGTACTCCGAAATGTTGGAGCCCAGCGCGCGTAAGCAAAGATCCAGGCGTGCGTTCCTCGAATCCACACAAACGCAGAGAACTGGGTGATGGATCATGACAGGCGCGTTTCGATCAGGCCTGGAAACCAATCGGCCGTCGAGGCGGGCAGGCGAGCTGTCCGGCTCGGTCTCGCATGCTGCCCAGCGATTGTTCCAGGCAGCGAACAACGCTTCGCGGCAGCGCGGTCGGTACTCCCCCGGGTAGCGGTTAGAACTGTTCTCCGCAGCCAGGAAGGAACCAGAACGACCTTCCCTGAATCACAGCAGTGATGCCGAAGAGAGAGAGAGAAAAAAAAAAGAACAGCGGTCGAATACCGGATGGACATCACGTACAAGCCCGCGGACGCACATCCCGCCGTCATGATCAAACCTTATTTTGACAATCACTTCTTCTTTGTCCCGAACGGCTGACGGCCTTATGAGAAAACAAATTCAGCAAGAAATGCAAATAGTGCAGGCGCAAAGTTCCAAAAGGCGATGACGGTTTTATTTATTGTTTACTTTCACTTCGTATTTCTTTATCTTCGATATACTGCTAACCTGAAGAGTTGGTTGGGCGATAATTGGGACTTGGTGGCAATTCCAGGGGTGTCTACTGTTCAGGGCCACCACAAAAATACAGAGGACGGCAACATGAGATAAAAACGGAAACTCACATGTCATCAACACCAACAGAGGACTTCTTTGTCAGCAAGTGCAGCAATTTTATCTAACATTGCCAACACAGTAATACACGGATACAGTTCGCCCAGTTAGCGCACAGATCGTGGAAAACATAACAGTCCAAAGGAACTAATAGAGCAGGAAAATTCCTATTTGGGTGCAGTGTCGGGTCTGTCGTGTACGTTTAATATTTATAAAAGCCAGTAAAGCTATCTTGAATGGTTTGGTTTATGGCTTATGAGGGTTTAACGTCCCAAAGAGACACAGGCTATGAGGGACGCCGTAGTGAAGGGCTCCGGAAATTTCGACCACCATGGGGTTCTTTAACGTGCACTGACATCGCACGGTACACGAGCCTCTAGCATTTCACCTCCATCGAAATTTGACTGCCGTGGCCGGGATCGAGCCCGCTCCTTCCGGGTCAGCAGTTGAGCGCCATAACAACTGAGCCACCTCGGCGGTTATCTTGAATGAACTTGTGGGGAAGTAAAAAGTACAAAAACTTCGAACTCTATACCTCTGCTAGACTAGACCGAGTGCAAAGGCCTATACAAGAATGGTGAGTCAGGCTAGTCGGTATGCATCCATGGCAGATGATAATACAATGCACAAGACCTCTTGTGCGCTACATTTTTCTTCTGTAACGGATGAAGGCCTGCTTAACGCAAGTTGCGTGCACGGAGCTTCTCGCGGTACACGGCCGCCGCACCTTTCTTCGTGATTCTTCTTGCACTCCGCAATGAAATATTACTCTTTCTATTAGCAAGTGTAGTTTCGTCTTGGATCAAATCGGATATTTACAAAACAAACTAAAGACTTCCTTAATACATGAATGGCATGTTTTTTTTTCCTTTTTAACAAACGATAAGGCGTGCATTGCTGAAAGCACACGCTTGTGTGCTTTTTAATTTATTTTTATTTAATTTACTTTCATTAATTTGTTTATTTTGTGGTGTTGATCAATTTAGAATATTACTGAATATGTTATCGCTTTAAGCGATAACATATTCATGGCAGCGCGCGAGAAAATATTTTGCATGATTTTAATAAAACGTACGCGTAGTTAGCGCTTATATGTCGTCCCTTCTTTCCATGCTTCGGCAGCGTTCAAAATTAACTTCTACTTGACATAAATAGCCAAGATGCCTCTTTTCGTTAATTAATTCGATCTAAAATATGACAGTTACCGTGGAAGTGCCAACCCAAGCTTAGGTACGGTTATGACCGACACATCAGCCTTCCCGAAGCACAGAAAAGCTGAAAAATGTGTACGACGACAGCCATTTTGTTCTCTTATTAGTGTACTTTATTCACTGGGATATATGTCTGTGTCTTCGATGGTTTTATGCACAAAATCTGATGATAAAGTAACGCGCTCCTCAGTTGTGTATGCGTTGCGCTGATTGGAGTTTTCTTTTTATTATTGTTTGTCTGAAAAAAACAAAAAAACTCTTTGAGATAACTTTATCCGCAATCTTAAATGGCGGAATACAGTGCAATTCGAGGTATCCACATGATTACAATCCTGTATCCACATGAAACCTGTATCCGCATGATTACAATTAAAATACACCACCAGGAAATAACGGCTCGAGTTATTTCATACAAATGTTGTTCTTCCGAATATGTATGAATATACGAAACGTGTAGACTGATGGCGCACACACTGCATACGTAGTACCGCGCGTTTACTTAAATTTATTGCACGATTTGTTAAAGCCAAGAGTTAAAGAACACCTTGCATCTTGCATCGCATTTCTTCGCGTCAGTCTTCATTTAGTTATCTCTAATGCTCTTTAATGAAGAAAAAGCCCCCCCCCCCCCCCCTTCCCCCCGGGAAAAGGTTTTTCTCTCCGGCGCACGTTAATTGATAACAATGACGGAATACCAACGCGATCTCAGTGAGGCCTGCGCACATCAATAATTTTTATTAGCGGGACTCGCGGTATTTAAATACACCACTTTTGTCGGTGATACTCTCGTTCTGGGGCGTAGTTGTGTTTTACTGACGGGCACTACTTGTATACTGCATAGAGTGGGAGCAATTTGGGCCATGCGGCTCCGCTGCACAGTTTTTCTTTGATTATTTCAACCTTTTAATGTCGATGCACATCAGCCAATTACGCGAAAGCACCGCAGTGAGCATCGACGGAGCGAACACTACCGCGCACAGTTCATTTAGCGCCCGGCCAGACAAACACAACTAGGAGCCCCGGTTCACCGTCGAGCGTGCAGCCAACCGACATATTCATTTGCGATGCACCCTAGAAATTCGAAGCAAAAGTTTACAGTTGCAGGCGTTGTGCGAGCCACGTTTCTACACTGGTCTCTACCTTCGAACACAAGGCGATCAGAACTCGGGGCACTCTCTCGTAATTGCCTACGCACCAGCGAGGAAGACCACCGCGGAGGAGCAGGAAGAGGGGTGAAGGCCCCTAGCCTCGCTTCTTCTTTTTCTTGACGGACGGTCAGCGCGGACCGGGATAGACACAAAGGAAGGGGGCCAGCACTTGGCTTTCGCGTCCCCTTTTAACCCCGGGCAGCCGCTGTATTTCTTCCTGTCCTCTGCACCCCAACGGCAGCGCACAACAGGAGGCCGAACAGGAAGAAAAACCCCGTGGAAGAGCCAAACAAAATGAGAAAGTCAATAAATATTGGCGTATTTGCGTTGCTGGTTCCCATTGTTATTAGGACTTTTCTGTGCTTTTCCTTCTCTGTTTCTTTATACTTGCGCGTGTGCGCGGGCCGGGATGAAGCGCGAAATCAACGGTCGCAGCCTGAGGGAAACTTTTTCCAGTCCTTAGCGCGCGAGGAGGGAGGCGCGCGGACGATCCTTTCCTTTGGCGTTAAACGAAGGGTGAAAGCGGGTCAAAACGGGACAATGCTTCGATGAAACGGCCAGCGTCCACGGCACGAGAGAAGAAAAGAAGAAGGAGGAGAAATGTGCCTGCGGAAAGAAGCCGAGGAAAAGGTGGAACAACAAAGAAAAACGAAGCGGTAGAAAGAGAGAGAGAGAGAAAAATGAGTGCTCTGTTTGCCTAGGATTACCTTGATAGATTCTCCTGGAGGTGATCTTCCGATATCCTTCAGGCGATGCTTGGCCGAGCTAGTAACCGCCCATGTCATCGGGAGGAGCGCGCGCGGGGGCAAACGGAAGAGACCAGTCGGCTTTTCCAGACGAATTTAGACCGTGGGGCTTGCCTTTCATTTTTTTCTTGCTGGCTCTAACCTCGTAGTATGCATATACCGGGGACTTGTTATTCACGGAAGATTGCGCGTGAGAGCCGGCTTATTGAAAACTCTCCTGAAGAAAAATGAACAGACAGCGGGTAAAAGAAGTAAAAACAGAAAGAGAGAAATGGAGGGATAGAAAGAATGCAGCGGCTTCGTCGTAAAGTACTCTTTTTGGTCGTCCCGCCTGTCCGTCCTCCGCCACCCCAATCTCTTTTTTTTTCTTGTTTTACCGACGGCTGTTTTACGTTTACTGCTTTTGAGATTTTATTTCGGCGTACTTCCTAGTCTATATCAACAGAGTCGTAAGCAGGAAACCTAGGGAATTTTTCCCGCAGAGGAACATCACAATCTTGTGAATGTATGAAACGGCGTAAATTTATTTTAAATCAGCACTTCTAGGTATAAAATAATACATTTAAAATATTACTGCATAACTTCATTGCACCCTCTCTTTTAATAGGTGTCCCCTCTCCCCCTCCGTTCTCCCCTCCCCCTCCTTCTCAAACTCAACTTGATTTGCGTGTCACACTAAACCGCAACCTGTCGTTATATTCCCGCGACAGTCGCCAGAACATGGGAGGTTCGATGCACGCACGAAAGCTAGTGAGTAATGATTACAGTGACCAGTGAAAAGTGGTAAGCCACGCTCTGACCACTGTATGTCCCGTTTAATACCAAAGCGGAGTCGCGTTCTCATACACTCAGAAAAGTTCCACGCGAACACAGAAATAGCCTGAAGAAAACAAGAGATAACAAGCTAACAAAGAAAAGCGGTGCCCTGCGTTATCTAAAAGTAGAAGGAAGTTCTTGGAAGTGTTCCTGAAATTGCTTTTGCCGCAGAAATTTAGCAGCTTTAGGGGCGGGTATAGCAACCGTAGATGAGATCCAGAGGCAGCTTACCAGCGAAAAACACACACACACACTCGCAAGGAGGGGCTGCAACATATGGTATGTTTTATAACAAAAAGAAATGAAGCACTCAAGGTGGCAGTTAATTTGTGGCCTTGCTTTACGAGCTACGTTACCCCGCAAGACGAAGTGCGGCCCTTTTTCCATTACTCAGAGCCGTTAACGACAAGGAAAATGCTGTCTCCTTTCAAAACTGCAGCTATACTCGTGCGGGTACGCCGGCGCGTGTGTGACCCTGTCTCAAGACCCCAAGGTATGATGCATGAATGTGAGGTTACCACTACAAATTATTTGTAGCAAAAAAAAAAAAGGAATACTACGACTCATAGTGTTAGTCGTCACCCTTTCATTAGCAAGTTGCGCAAGTTTATTGATTGAAAATATTTACGTCGCAGCTACGGCCGCAGCCAAGAGGAGCTTCTGCAGCCAAGTTCAGGATGAGGCACCACTTGATACTATAATGTAGAACTTTTCGTCCGGTTTGGAAGGGATGATTTTTAAAGAGGTGAGCCGAGGCGGGGCGGGAGACAGGGGGGAGGAGCGACCGCCATTCCTGGGCCAGAAATTTTTATGGGAAAACCAAGCTAAGCGAAAGGAAGGACCGCGTTTTTTTTTTTTTTTTTCGGCGGAAGAAGTTCTAGGGCCTCCATCCAGGTGGGTGTAAGGGAGTTGGGGGTATAAAGTCACTGGAACTCTGTCAGAGTTCCAGTGACTTTATGGGGGTATAGTGCTCTTCTAGAGCACTATAGTGGGGGTGCTGTTTGAAGGAAGGGGTTGCCAACGGTCTTTAACAGCTTCCCAATGGCTGCCCATATATCCGCTCCTGTCTGCTGGGAGGTGCGAGGCAGCACGCGACGCAGCTTTGTCGCCGTAGGCGCGGGCTTCGCTGAACTGTGTGGAGTCCGCGTGAATTATTGCGCAAGTGTGAGTTATTAATATTAATTTACGAGAAGCTCTCTTTCAATTTGCCCGCTCACATTAACTTTTTCTCACTGTGAAATTCGAACTGATATTAAACGTAGCTCTTTTCGGCGTAGAGCTGCCGTTTGCCGGTGCTCTGAGGCCATCAATATTATTTAGTTCGTTGGAGTCGACTTTTAGCGACTCGCTGACAGGGTTAAGTCCACAGTGCTTTTTATTTTGCTGGCGTTTATGAAAAAGATATTTAGGAAGACAATTAGAGCAGTCGGTTGTGCCCTCTAGCGAATAGAAAAGGGGCTAACGCACGAATAAATCATTCGTAACTAAAGCTGAACCAGCGAGTACCAAGCTCAGCAAAAAATAACCAGTTGAATCTAAGCCCCCTTTGTGAGTTTATATAAGAAATGCATTTGTTCGAAACATCCGGTCATTCCTAAGAAGACGGAAAGTAAGATGGAACCTATAGAGGTAGGCCTCTTCCGCCCTCACGGTGCACCGGCAGTGCTGCGCTTTGCCGAAACACTGCTCATGTCTACGTTTCGGTTACCCCCATCGACTTCGTAATGTCTTTCGAGAGCCTGCTGAATCCTGTTATACCAAGAAATGTAATAGGCGAACTACAGATTAGGGCGAAATCGGGTCCTCAGCCTTTTTGATAAGACCGTTATTTCGCGATAGCTGCTGTGCAAGCTCTGCTTCATCGGTAATCATTCATTGCTTCTGCCGTTTCGTTACCACTTATTGCGAAAGGCAGAAAACGCCGCTCAGTGGCCTCAGTCAAATATGACCGGGGAAGTAGTGAATTTCACTGGCCATACGGTGACACCAAACCGGACTAAAGCACGGCACCAACAAAAATACGTGAGTAGGGGTTCTGCTCAGCGCTTCTCGCAATTATTAGTCGTTACCTAATGAACGAAACGGGCAACTTGGTCCTTAGGTTCGTGTGACTAGGTAGGTCCTGCTGTGCCTGCAGGTATATAGTCCTTGTAGCAGAGCCTGTATGCTCAATTACAGGAGTTATAGATCAAAAGGTGCAAAACAAAAGTTTACGGCCTGCCACCGTTGATCGAGGACGGATGACGGTGGCTGTCAAGACAATAGCGCCTGAGTTGATTCACCGAAAAAAAAAGTTGGCGCTAATGCTAAAAGCGTCCTGGCATATTGCCGTTACGTCCGAACAAGCGCGGGCATTCTTTTCCGGCTGCTTTGATTGGCATACCCAGAAATATTCTGGACAAGCGCATTTTTTTAATGGGAAGTTGTTTATGAGCGCAGGTTTTTTGCGCATTATTAGGTTGCACCATAACAATCGAAATAACTGTAGATCCCTACTCGGGACGCTCGTAGTTTTCTGCTATTTATTGTCAGAAACACACTCCATTGCTGTTACATGGCAGTCTTAAACAGTGTTCTAAACCAGTGCTTTCGCATGGTTCAGTCGGTATAACCAAGTTAGACCTGGCAAATTTTTAAATTATATTTTCATACATATTGAATTTCATTTTCTATGTTATCACTCTTGTGCGGGAAATTCCCTCCTGAGATTTTGGCGCAACCGCCGGATCTTGGATAATCAGTCTTCTCACCTTACCCTGAGTTAGCAAACAGCTACATTTGTTGTCCGCAGCTCTTGCCTGACCCCAGCACAGAGAGGTCGATACTGATCCCGAAAAGATGGAGGCAGTCCTCTATAGACGCATCGAGGCCGCCGCATTGGTCTTTGCCGGCTAGCGCTCAGAATGGCGCCTGTCGCGCCTCCGCACGGTGATGGACAGCTAACGGGACGGCACAGTGGCAGGAGCGCGGCCAGCGGAGATCACAACGGCGTAAGCTGCCACGTGAAGATAAGCGCGGCTGCCCGTCGGCGACGGAAGCCACGTCCGTTACCACACGCACACCGCGGCCGGACGCCCAGAGAGCGCGCCGACGCCCGCAAACTGTCGAAAGCTCTTCGTCGTAGCTTCACCCACGCTGTTTCGCGGCTATTTCTTCAGGACCTTCATTCTCCTTAAACACATCAACAGGAACAGACGATATACTCTCATAATTTGCTCTCACAACTGTAAATATACTCTCATAATTTACTCTCACAACTGTAATTTTTGGGCAGCTGAGTATTAATCAAGTTAAGCTAATTCACGGACTAACCCGCGTCTTCGACTTTCCCATTACGCCCTACAATGCCTAACCACAAAGCACGAAGGCGAAGCTTACCATTGACAGACGTAGTCGTATTTTGATTAGGTGCAATTAAAAACCACTCAGATCGCGTACAGGGCGCCAATCGTTTTCAACAGCCGCGACGCGTACAGCGCTGATTCTAACAGCGCCGGCACGCCGAGCCCTGTAGCGCTGTCTGGATCGATGCGGTGGCAGCGAACTTACCGGCAATCTGATTACTGGCGGCTAGCAGGCCCTACGCGCCGAGCCTCTGACTTGCGTCAGTGACAAGGCTGCGGCGAAACAAGACCGCCTCTGCCAAACAACCGGCGCTGCCGGCGTTCACCGGAGCAGGGACACGACTTCTCGTGCAGCCGCTCTATCGTCCCTCGCATGATGTCCACTGAAAACAAGTTCACTCAGAAAAATTAGCATGGTGGCGTTCTTCGCGCACGGCTGGCGTGTCGCTGGACCGTATATGTTGGGCCCCCGCTGGTTTGCGGTGCCCGCTGTAAAATTAGCAGTTTGAATTTCTAAGCGAGTTACGTAATTTGCAGCTGGTGCCGCTTTTCCAGTGGCCACCTTAAGCAAAGATGCACCCGCAAGTGAACAATGGACCAGACACAGTTCTTCGTGAGGGAGGTGCCGCTGCTGTCAGAAAATTCCTTATCTGAAATTGAGGTGAAACAGTTATTTGCAAATTTTGCTCTCACCGTAGACTTCCTTGTGTACAGTTCTTAAATTTTCCTCTGAGAGTAAAAGAGTCACGATTACCCGTTCATGAGATCAGACTTTGTGATAAGCGAAGCATTCTTTACTTCTAAAAGCGTAATAATCACAAATACTGAGTCCTTTGTTTATTTTGTTTTTGCATTTACAGTCCCCGCCATAATATTACGAAGCAGGCTGCGGCGGCCAACTTTTCTCACGTCCTACCTAGAAAAAAAGAATAGGAATTACTTTATACAATTGTTAGCACATATTCCGCTGGTGCTCTTCTATACGAGTCCAAGAAACCATGATATATCTGTTGTGTCTGTGCCCATTCAGGGCGTCTTCTTGAGGAGACGCCTGACGCCGAATCGAACTGATTGAAATGACTTTATTTAACCAAATAAGCGCGTACCGCCATGTTCTCCTTTCCAGCCCCCATCCCCATGTCCGACCCTCTTCTTACTCGCCTGGCAGTGAGCCTAAGTGGCGCTCGTTTTCATTTGGGAAACAGTACAATATCTTCTCTACGGAACGCGTGACAAACTTTCAAACGCCGAAGCGTGCTTCGTAATGCTTTGGCACCGCCTGTACAATTGCTTATGTGAGTACATGGATTAGTTTGCGACGCCAGCTACTCGCGATACATGTGGTAAAACAGAGTATCCGGAATGGGAGGTATGATGACAGAGAGACACAGAGAAAGAAAAAATGCATCATTTAGACCATCGCACTTAGGTACTTAATATTCCCTGGACTTGCCTCACAAAGAAATACGTATTACATACGTGTTGTCTACATATGTAGGCAGTACTTACATAGGCGTGTTGAATGCAAATATGGTAGCTCCGAACGAGGACTTGACTGCTTAAATTGGACTCATTTTGTATATTTGTGTTCCTGTGGCAAGACACACTGTTTCCAAAATTATCTGTACTGATAATTTCTTCCCCACCGCCGTCCGGCAAAATAAGTTGACTGCAGGGCAACAGCATCTCTAATTACTCGTGTGAAACTACGAGCATCCAAGAACTTTCTGTCATTTCGTGCCGCCACACGCGACATTTCCATTCGCTTGGTGTCCATTGCGTTACTCGGATGAAACAATGGTTCTCTGTTCTACGCATCACATCCACGTCTAATCGCGTGCAAGTTAGAAGCCGACGCGCCAAGTACCCAGTAGATGGAGCGACATTTCCAGCGTCGCCATCTCGCCGGAGAGCCCCTGCCAGGAGGCCAAGGGGACGGGATGAGTGACTCCCGTCCGGTGGCCAGAGGCACTGCCGGGGCAGACGGAGGGAGGGGTCAAAGAGCGGGCCCAGGCCAAGTGCAGGCGCCCCGCATCCGCCGGACGTCTGGCGCGCCCAAGGAGAGAGCAGCGGCGCAGGGTGCAGCGTCCCCGTTTTTCGGCCGCCGCCGCAAGCATTGCCATTTTAAAACTGAGCAAACACGGCAAGTGACCCGGCTGGGTGGGCGAGGACATAATCCTCGCGGGAGGGCGCGTCGGGCGCTTATCAGCGGCGCGCAGCGCTCCGCGCAACACTCGCGCCGCGGGGGCGCATCCAGTCGTTACGTGGTGGCGTCGGCGCCCGGCCCTGAGAAATGGGCCCTCCGTGCGAGGCATTCCAAGCAGCCCGTTCGGAGCGTCACGCCGCGTTGAAGGCATTGTTCTGACATCGATTGGCGAAGCAGGGTGGCACACGCCGCCATGCAAACAGGGCTTCCCTGCAGGGTGGCGTCCATCGAGCTCGGCGCGCCGATGGCCGAGGCCCTCCCGCCGCTCCTCTTTCCGGCCCAGATTTTATTCCGCCAGCGATGCAGGCACCAGTCAGCATTACCGCGGCAGCTCTCCTCTGCGCCGCTTTACTTCACCTGCAGGCCACCGCAGTGACGCCCCCGTTTCGCAACACCGAAAGGCCCCATGTCAGCAGAGTCTGAAGAACTTTTCAATGGATTCTTCCCTTTATTTGCTCAAGTTTTGCGCAGGCCCGGTGCACGGAGGACTGCGTGAAGAAATAAGCGCGGCCCGAGCCAAAATCTCTTCTGCTGCCATTATAAAAGAAGCGAATAAAACTGGCCGTGGATATAAAGCTCGATGCTCACGTTGACAGATTAAACAAATGCGCCGCTCCGTCAAGTAAGCCGCTGGCATTCAAAGTGAATCGCGAGAGAGCCCCGCGAAGGGCGACGAGGCGGCAAGCTATGCGTCCCGGCATCAACTTTTCAAAAGTCGACCGCCGAACCGAGAAGTGCCATAGGAGGCGCGTGGGAATGTGGAAATTCATGCATGAAAGCCAAAGGCGCGCGGGGCCTCCTTCTTGCGCATATTAGGTGCATAAACATATATATAAGCCGGTCTCGTGTTCTTCGCTTCCACGAAGCGAATAAAAAGCGCCGAGCGACAAATTCAAAGGCGTATTTCAATTTATTTTCCTGGCGCCGCGCGCCGCACAAGCGATATATCGACACGGATAAACAAGGCGAAATAGCGCCGCCAGGAAGGGAAGCAAAAAAAAAAAAAAACGGACAATGAATAAACAAACGGCAAATGGCGTCAGAGCACCAACGCTACGCCAAATCTCGTTCCCATAGACCACGCAGCACACATATATATGCTCTCATATTCGCTCTCCATTCGCTGTTCTCATCTCGGACGAAAATCAAAAGCGGGGAGCAGCTCTCAGCGGTTTTTCATTTCGGCGTGTTTTTCACCCTGCTGTCTCCCAGGCTACAAAATGAAACGAAAGGTCTCCGGAGGGAACTCGTCGATCGAACCAGCCAAAACAAGGAACCACGCGACCAAGAGCAATTCCGAGGACGCTACCCGAAGCCGCCCCCTTCCGCAATTTTACGCAAGAACAACAGCATGAGCAATGCACTTTCTGCTGGTTTCATTCTGGTTGTCTTGCTGATTGCTCAGTTTTTTTTCCCCGCCTTTCGCTTTGTTTTTCTATGAGGTAACCTTCAAGAAACACGAGCAAAAGTTGGGTAGGCCACGTACGTAACGCAAAAAGAAACAAAAGTGGAACAAAAGGGAAGCTGGACATATCATAATGTCATGAAATTTTCTTCCCCAATTTTCCAGCCTTTTTCCGCAAACCAAATTGCGCAGTTAAAATGTTTGTCGAGAGAGAAAATTTGATCCCGATGTCTGTTGCACACGAGTGTCCCGAAATACGCAGACCAAAGCACGATTATTCGCCGGTGAAATCAGGCGGCCAAGAAGTGGAGAAAAGGAGCTAGGTGTGAGCAAGCGGGCCCGGTGGAAGGGACGAGCGCACTGAATGGAAGAGAATTGGCAGTGGCAGGTGTGATCCGTCTGAGCCAGTCACGGGGTAAGCGTGATGGATGGAACCTCTCGCTCTGTTAAAGGGCTGCCGCGATGAAAGGACGAGGCGCATTTCGATCGCTGACAGTGCCGCTTCTCAAAGCTCACTGTCGACTGTCAGGTGCACATTCTATTGCCTAGACGCACTTTTGTTCGTGTCTTCGTAGGCCTCTTAACGATGACAAAAATCGCATGACTAAATCACAACGACAAATGGAAGTAAAGGGAGGATCTACAAGATAACAGTACATTTTTAAGATATATATATATATATATATATATATATATATATATATATATATATATATATATATATATATATATATATATATATATATATATATTAAGCACACAAGGGAAGGGGAATGAGGGGCTCGTTATAAATATGAGAGAAGCCAACAGCCACAGAAACCAAGGGACACAGGGGATTTTTTTTAATAATTTATTTATTTTGTGGTGTTGATCAATTTAGAATATTACTGAATATGTTATCGCTTAAACCTAATTGATTAGAAAAGCAGAAGAAAAAACAACCACATGCCGCCGGTGGCATGTGAGTGTTTTTTCTTTTGCTTTTATAATCAATTTCAGTGTGTGTGTGTGTAGGGGGGGGGGGGGGGGGGGGGCTCGTGTACTGTGAGATGTCAGTGCACGTTAAAGAACCCCAGGTGGTCGAAATTTCCGAAGCCCTTCACTACAGCATCCCTGATAGCCTGAGTCGCATTGGGACGTTATATTCCCAATAAACCATAAACCAAAATATATTTAACGAAGCAGCGGTTGTAACGAAGAAATCACGGGGCCCCTTGGACCTCGTTATAACGAAAGAAGGGGCTATATTATGCTAGTACATTTGAAATTTGTTATAACAAAGTCGAAGGGGCCGCGTGATTTCTTCGTCACAACCGTTGCTTCGTTATAGCGATACGCGACCCTGGTTGCAACTGTCGGATGCCAACAAGCTTAACTGCCCCATGTACACCGAGAACAACATAGCTAGGACAACATTAACATGCGCATATAGCACCCACCACGCGACCGAATAAGCGTACACCAACCGAATACGTCTGCCTTCAGCGCTTCAGGCTTCAGTGCCTAGACCACGGTTCTTGGAGGAATAATGTCATAGAGGACAGAGAGAGGCCTATTCAGAATATTTAGCTCCATTTTTTATGTGCTGAAGCCGATATGGCCTGTTGAAAAAGAGGGCGCGTGAAGGCGATTTCGTCGCGAGTAAGCGTTCAGACTGGTTTCGCCAGATTCTTGAACACGCGGATCACAGCACTTTACCACATTGCAGAAGTACCTTGTGGAGAATTCGTACGCCCCACCGAAGGTTTTGATGATAGCCGCTTTCTAGTCAACGGAAATTTTTACCGCTTTTGTTTTCCGCCTCTTGGCCCTGTGACACCAACGAGACATCGATACCGTCATTGCACACCGACCACAATGCCAAACGATTTTACCCTTGCGACCATGTTGCGTTAACGGAAAATAAACTGCGCATGGAACCAGAGAAGAAGAGTGCGCTCGCAGTGGGCCGTGGGGAGACTCCAATGACCCTGGCAACTATGTCAGGGGCCGCACGGCATCGTGCAGCGGGCCGCGTCCTCAATTTTCGGGCGAAGAAGGCAGCGCCAGCGTCAAGCCACGCGCTGATGCTGACGATTTGTCCAGACGAAGGCTCAGTGCAGGCCGTGCTTGAGGCAGGATACATATTTCGCACATTTTGTGCGGTGCTTGACACCGCAGGCTATACATGGTGATTTCAACTTGCGGCATCGAATTTAATTCGCGGCATCGTGTGTGTGTGCGTGTGTGTGCAGAGGGCAAATTTTTAACATTTAGATTTTTATTGTAAAAACTTTGATATACACGTCGGTACCATCTATTGAGCTGGATTGTGCAGCAAGCAGAACATTACGTACCAAAATGGTTCAATAATTAAACGTTTAATTAATCAAAAGTCACTAATAAACTTTTTAATCTTTTATTTTAGAGGGTAAGGTTATATTGCGATATTGATGGGCGTCAACATGGAAGGTGTACCTTCTATTTTATTTTTCTTAATCGGTAATCTGGTTCAATATATGGAACGTAAAAATTACGCATTAGAAAGCTTGTTCGGTTGGCTTTCCCGCATTTCATATTTATAAAATGGTGTCTTTTCACTTCTTAAGAGTTAAGTACAAGCTAAGTTGGTGTATTTGATGATGTAGAAGAAGTTAACTTTATTCCTGCGGACGGTACCACATGCAGAGACGCCATTTTAAAATAGGTAATGCGGGAAAGGCAACTCAACCAGCTTTGAAATGCGTAATTTTTTACTTTCGTTATCTTGCACCACATTGCCGATTAAGAAAATTTAAAAGCAGGGCTCACCTTCGATGTTCACGGCCATAAATGTTGCTACATAGACTTGCCCCTTAAAATAAAAAATAAAAAAGTTTACTGGTAGCTTTACTTTAATTAATCATCTATTACTGACCCCTATGAGATACCTTTTCCGCGTTGCTGTGCAATCCAGCTACGCGAAATTCGGAGGTCGAGGATTTGGATCAAACCGGAGGCATGTGATTGCCTTTCTTCTGCATTCTAATCAATTATATTTATGAAATAAAATTGCACTATTAATCTCAAATTTATCACCATAAATTAAAAAAAAAAGAAATATTCCCTATGCTCCTTGGTTTCGGTAGCTATTGGCTTCCTTCCTATGTTTGTCATAACGAGCACCAATTTCCCTTCTCTTGTCTGCTCAATAGCTTAACAACCGCCTGGGTTCTGACAGTCTTGTTGCCATAGGTAGCATAAGAGGGTTCTCGCAAAGCTTCCGCCCTCACCGTTCGATGATGTTCCATGTCACACGAGGGGTAATACCGGACGTACTAAGTCCGCCACTATGGACGAGGGCGGCGCTGGTGAACACCACTCTCGAGGTTCGGTTACACTCAAAAGCATAAACGCCCCCGAAAGCAGAAGATTGCAGAGCCGTCGCTCTTCCCTCCGCCCATGTACCGCTCTCTGTATTTTGGTTTACCGAGGCATGACGTACTCAAAAGAGTACGTAAGATGCCAGTCTCGCCGTCTACAAAGACCTTTTTCTTTAAGTTACACACCGGTACGTTGCCCGTTAGAACATGGTTAGAGAAAAAGGGCATTTTTGTGTCTACCGTTAATTGCCGCCTTTGTGATGAACCAGAAACAATTGAGCATTGTTTCATCAGTTGCAAAGATGCAGTACTCTTCTGGGATATCCTGCAACGCACATTTAAAAAAGAATTCATCTGACTCCACATTCTGTTCGCTATCTCACTGCGCTGCCATTTGTTGATGAACCCCTGGACATGTTCTTTCTGGTTGGACTGCACAGCCTCTGGAAAACCCGCATGATGGACAGACACTGTGAACCTGTTGTGTCTACAAAGGATCACTTCAGTCGAATGGTTGTTCATCTAAGAGACGTGTATGCCGAGACTGAGTACGAACCGGAGTGCATGGTCTTTTCAATATGTATTGTTTACCACTGTTTTCATAATGGATTGTACATAGTTCATGTACATAGAACATTACATCACTGTAATAAATACCATGTTGAAGAAAAAAAAAAGAGCCATCGCTGTAGCTGAGTTGGTAGAGCACCAGGCACGAAATTCTTCGTACACCGGCGACATGTGGTTGCTTTTTTTTTTTCTCCTTTGTAATCAATTTGTTTAGGCGAATAAATAATTACACCATAAATCTTCTATTGATCAAAACCACAAATTTAAAAAAATTAGAAATCTATGCTCCTATGCTTCCTCTCCTATGCTTCTTGATGTCGGTTCCTTTTTAAGCCGTACGCCCTGTACTTAAATTCGTTCACTTACTTGATGATTCAATGTAAACGCCACGCGGTTCAAGTAGGTACTAAATCAATGCTCGCCCCGCCGCGGTGGCTTAGTGGTTATGGACTCGGCTGCTGGCCCGAAAGACGCGGGTTCGATCCCGACCGCGGCGGCTGAATTTGGACGGAGGCGAAATTCTAGAGGCCCGTGTACTGTGCGATGTCAGTGCACGTTGAAGAACCCCAGGTGGTCGAAATTTCCGGAGCCCTTCACTACGGCGTCCCTCATAGCCTGAGTCGCTTTGGGACGTTAATCCCCAATAAACCAAACCAAACCAATCAATGCTAAGGCGTATGCACTCAGAAGTTCCTAGGATGCGCAGCCTTTGGCTCAAATGCATCACTGCGTCACCAACGTCACCAGCGACGCCTAGCGTTCCGAGCATGGGTCCGTCCATTTCGCGTGCCAAGGGGGTGTTCGTGTGGAAGCGCCCGGTCTGCGTCCTTTGGGTTTGGTGCGAGAAACAGACCACTCGATGGGTCGGAAAAGCTGGCGAGCTTCCCGTCATATGCCGGCACTCGGATGCCGGCACCAGCTGCTCGCTTCTGTGCGCTGCCGGAGTGTTCATTCGCGTATCAAGCCACAGGATAGGAACACTGTTTCAGGGACATTCTCAAATGACCACTCCTTTTAGGGGAAATGGTCACGGAGATACAAAAATATAGCGCCTCCATCTACACATTTTTTTTTTTTTTGCGTCCACGTTATGCGCACAGGAGAGTGGCCTCCTCCTATGGGTGACCTCTTGTAAGGCACAGGGAGATGCGAACACGGCAAATGAGATGAATAGCAGTACAAGCCAGCGCGGTTGCGTAGGATGGTCAAGATCCTATATACATGCGTGTAACGCCCTTCTGCGTCTTTCTCAGAAATGAGCGACGTGGAACTGGGCTTTTCTGCGTCTATTGATGCGCACGTCGGGTGATTTAACTCCACTTTTTGTTTTCTTCTTGTGTGTAGAAAACTGCGCTCCAGTGCTGCTCTAGGAGATGGTGTAGCTCGTGACATTTCCATTCTGCACCCCCCCCCCCCCCCTTTTTTTTTTTGCACCTGCTGTGTGCTTCTGCAAAGCACATTTCTTTCCGCGCATTGACGTGATTGGCCAGAGGTGAGTCCTCGCCAGTTTCCTGCGCCTGCACTACGCCAAATGCATTCCCCGCTACGCGAAAATGGCGAGTGCCGTACGGTTCGAAAAGTGGCCGCAAGGGAAGCAGACGTGCGTTTCTGACTTGTTCGCTTCCTTGCTCTGTGTTTCTTTTCTTTTTTTCCTCATTCTCTCTCATCGGTCGGGGCGGCAGTATCTCGTTACGTTGGCTAAGAGCTTCGTTTGCAAAGCCTGCCCGCCATAGCGACGCGACTATTTGGAACAGACGTGACAGCGACGACACTCGCAGTCGGCCGCTGCATTTGCCTAATTAGGCCTCCCCCCCCCCCCCCCCCCCGCATTTTTTTTATTTTCTTATTTCTTCTCCGTTTTGGACGCTGTTGCAGCGCTGCGAACTCGGCCCGCGTTCTCGAAAAACTTGTCTTTCGCCATTCGCGCACGGTCCTGTGAGCAATCTGCTAAAAGAAAACTCTGCCACACGGAGCTCGCTACCGTGCTACGGCTACGGCCGCCCGACAAGTTTCGGCGGAACACGGGCGCGTTAGAACGCCTTCTGCGCGCTTCCGGGGCTCGAGCAGAATTGAACTTCAAGGCTAGGCAGGACGGCGGCCTTCGCCATTTTAACATGACCCATCGGCTGCCGGGGATGTTCTCAGCAAAGTAGAGGGAGCAAATAACTGCTGAAGTCATAATGACGGAACTGAGGAGCGCCTACTGTCTCCATTAGTACAGGAACGCTTGCAGCCTAGAAGCGGACATGGCGTCGACGGTAAACTAATTACATAACAAGTTGAACTTCTTGGCTATTGTCTCTGTTAAGAAGCACCTTTTGCTATTTGAGAATTAAGCTTGGCCTCAAAATTGTCTGCAGTGAAGCGCTATGCTCTCAAAGGAAGACGACAAAAGGATAAACAATCACCGTCTAAGCTTATCGGCATCGTAAAAGTACAATTCACGCGGGCCCATGTTTTGTTTAAATCCATGCAGCGCCTCATAAATCGAAAATTATCTTGTGTTATTACGTTGTTATCTCATGCGTGACAGGAAGCGCCGGTTTGCATGAGAAAAAATAAATGTCCATTCTCGTTGCATAAAAAAACTGCGTAATATACTGCGTTTTTAGCAAATGAATTCCACTCTACAAAGAGCCTTCGTTCTTTTCTTTTTTTCGAAGTCTTATCCTTAGGCACGTAGAGCTAAAAAAATTTGCTGTCGCAGACTGTACTATGAGAGAAAAGTATTCAGGACGGGTGTCTCCTGGTGTTCTGGAGCTCTGCGATCGCGACCATGCAAGGCGAGTCCATTTCAAGAGTGGAGAAGTGCTCGTCTGGAAGTGCATGCTCTGATTTTGTTTAAGTATAGTCGATAAGCGACTACCGCTATGAGTGGAGACGCTGGGGTACCTCCTTGCGTGTGCTGCTACTATGATAAGGTGTCGTCAGCACCCCCCTCAGATAGGCTACGTTTACTTGTATTTTACTAGCAGCGCGCCGCGGCGTAGCTTCTCGGATCAAACCTAAGGAGCGGAAAACTAATCCGGGCACACTCTCGTACGACTACGTACTCCAGCACGAATGGATGCAGCCTCGATAGCGGCGTCAAGCCACCAGTTGACGCAGCGCTGCATTTCGGTCAGCCCTTGCGCGTCCTACGCAGTTTTGTCTCCGGTAGTACACGAATGGAAGTTTGAAGGCGTGCCTTCCGGGCGTGAGAATAGATGTCAACTCATCCCCACAGATACGCGACGTATAGATGTCAACGTTTAAGAGCAGAAGGCCGGGCGGGGAAGAGGGAATTGGCCGTGAAGCGTAACACCCCTGCGGGATCACGTGCGAGCAAAATGCGGCGTGAAGCAGTTGACTTTTTGCAAGGGGGAAAGCTGAAGAAAATTCAAATGAGCAAAGAAAGGCAGTGCTCTCCATATGAGCCAAGGCCGCTCCGATGGCAAAGAAAAATTCATCGATCAGTACAAAGACACACAGGAGCGAAAGAAATACTGCTCTACGTCCAACCTGTTCATAGTGCGTGGGTAGCACTGTCGTAGACGTCCACGTCGTTTTTCCATAATTTGCTCATCCTCTGAATGGAAACGAATAAAATATACACTGATGCGAAAACAGGTTTAGTTGCATCCTTTTCCGCTACTTTCACCGTTCCTATTACGCACTGCACTTAAAAAAAAAAAAAAAAAAATCGCCTGCTTATAATGCTGAATTGCTCCTCTCACCCATTCCGCGTTGCACCGCGAATGCCAGTAGCACTGCCATGCCGACAAATCTCACCTAACGCGATTTTAATTCGACGCAATTAAGAAAGAATAACCCGCGTACATGGGCGCAATCGCTTTCAACAGCCGTGAGGCGTATACAATGCACTGGCTCCAATTTTCGCCCGAACAGCGGCAGTACGCCGAGCATTGTAGCGCCGCCTGGGTCGATGCGGTGGCAGCGAACTTGCTGGCAATCAGATTACGGGCGGCGAGTGGGCCCTGCGCGCAGAGCCCCGACTTGCTGACAAGGCGGCGGCAGAACAAGACCGCCGCTGCCCAACAGCCGCCGCCGCCGGCGCTTCAGTCGGGTCTGGACCGCAGTCTTCCCTGTGCACACTGTCCGGTGAAAACAACTGCATCGGACGAAAATTTCGTTGGGGCCGGCATATTGCACGCGGCTGTGGCGCGCAGTGCGCCGCCGGTTCACGCGGAGAGCAACGCGCTTCGCGCCCGCCGAACGACAGGGGAACGCAATTGGCCCAGCCTTCGCGAAAGAGCTTCGGAACCCGCTGGCAAATGAACGGCATGGAAAGGAAACAAAGGCGAGAGGACCGCGGTGCTTCGCAGCTATGCGCGTGACGTCAGAGCTGCGCCTCTTTCGTAACGGCGCGTGATTCGGGCCAAAGGCTGCGCAATCGGTGTGGCAGCTCTTTCAGAAGGCCGGGTCAGCTGCACTCTTCGAGTCGAGTGCGAACCCTCTGTGCTTTGTGTGTGTGAATGTTTGCGGCTGTTGCTGTTTGTCGTCATTAATTGGCTCCCGAGAAGCATCGCCTGGTTCCTGTTGAGCAATTTTCTTCTTCTTTTGTTTATTCCTTACATTCTTCACCTTCACTCGACATTTTGTTTCTTGTCGTCTTCCGAGGCTCGCGTCGAGAGGGTGGCCAGATCCGCTAAATGGGTTGCGCTATAACTTGCGCACTCTTTAAGCTGTTTCGACAACTACAAATTAGGTTATGGGTGCGCAGTTCCCCGGTAACGCAAACAACAACCCCCTGCGTGCGCTTTTGTTTACGCTCCTTGGCGCATTTCCTCCTCGGTCGAAAATGAGGAAAAGAGGAAGAACGCCGAACAGAAGGCTACGATGAACAGCGCCTGGGAGAAACGAGTAAACAAAATAAGGGCGACCCAATGAATGCGAAGCACGGCGGCAACGGCTAGATCCTTTAACCATACCCTTCTTACCTTCCAATCAATTAAACCACCCTAGATTCTGCTAAGTTTTAACGACGGACACGGATCAAGAACCATACCGATGACAAAACAAAACACGCACGCACTCACGTACTCCGAGGTGCGGTTAATAACCGTATCAAATTGCCCACCGGAGCATGCGCTATACGTATCGGTGCGAAAAAAGAAAAGAAAGTCTCGAAATAACGAATTTAAAAGCAAATCCCGATGATCGGGGCGCAGGCGTTCTCCGGGCGCGGAAGCAAGAGCGCGCTCGCGCCCGGGCAGAAGATGGCTGGCGCGCGCAGTGGCGGCAGCAGCACCTTGTAATTGGCTCGTTAGTAGCGGGGAGGTCGCGCTTTTTGCACCGGGCCGCAGGCAGCGCGTGGCTGCCTCGCGCGCGTGAAAAAGTCACCCTGGTTCCTTTTTTTCTTTTCCCTTTGCTCTTTGTGAACGCGGATTTGCTTCTCGCTGTGCGGGTGCTCTGGACGCGGGCAATCGCCGTGTAATTTATCCGCGCAGGGAGCGCCTCGAGCAGCAGCACACCCGCATGTAGCGCAGGGACGAACTCTTCCTGGAAAGAAAAGCCGGAAGGGAGCACCTCGTTCAGCGCTGTGTGACGTTGACTTGGGACATTCGAACGTAAACAGCGCACTTAAAGGGTAGGAAAAAGACCTCCAGCTCCTCCTCCGAAGCTTTAGCTGCAACTGTGTAGCTGCGCTAAAAGGCCCGTAAACGTAGGGTGCCTGCTTCGCACATGAGAGGTGTTGGCACGCCGATTGTCGGTGCTTTAGGTCCTGTCTTTTATGTCTCTGATTTTGTCGTTTCCTTTCTTTATTTCCTTACCAACAGTACTTCGTATTCTACAGGGAGGGTACGCGTAACCGGCTGCGTGGCTACCGCTATCTGCTACGCGCCTGTCTAAAGAAAACAGTTGTCAGAATGGTGCTGCAAATAATTCGGAATCATGTAATTCATAGGAGTAAGCCGAAACACTTAGGACAATAAAAAATGATATAAATTTTCATGTCCCCAGAGGCAGATGGTGGGGCGTGGCCGTATTGCGTCCGCAAGCTATGCCGGTTAGCTTAATTAGTAGCAACACTGCCCCGGGCAGACGGCGATTTCAGGTACGTGTCCAGGAACAGCGCGAAATTTTCGTCATCTATGAAGCTCGAAAGCTGTAGAAGTATAACTAGGGATCCAACTGGCAGTGGAACCGAGTTGAATTGTGAGGTTCTTGTTAGAAAGCGAGCTTTCGCTTATGGCAGTATGGCTGCGCTCGGGTGTGTACTGGTGAGTACTGACTGCTTTGATTATTGACCGCTTTGATTAATCAATACTTTTACGAAACAAATATTTCAATTACGAACTAGGTTTCATTTATGGCAGTATACCGCGAATTAAACGCCAGCAATTATTACAGGCTTCAAACTGCGCGCGCTATTTGGTCTCTTTGTGGTTAAATCTCCCTTTCTGCAAAAGAAAGGGAAAATTATACTTTTTTCTTTTCGAACAACCACTTTGTCAGTGGCAATACAGCATAACAAAAAGAGAATGCAGTTTTTGAAGTTATTAGCAAGGGTTGTTTTGTTGCATCAAGGATTTTTGTGCTCTGCGACGAACGTCACTTGAAATTCATCAGAGAAATGAGGCAGATTTGTATAAATTAGCAAAATATATCAACGCAGTAAGAAAGTAACAATAACTGGTCGCGCCGGACATTTCTGCAAAAGACAGAACCCATTTTGAAGCACGAGAGAAAACTTGCGGCGACCACTGAAGAAGCCATAACTCAGTGCTCCCGCACACTGGCGTATGGTGCAGTTCAAACTTTCTTGTGGCCCCTAAACTGTCACACTAAGAATGCCATTACATCAGACGTTAACTGCAAAGAAACCGTGGAGGCCAGACCAAGGCAAGCGCCAATCGATTCCCTGCCGACTATACAAACTACTCCCACCTGCATTAAGATAGTGTGTCAGTTCTTTGTGCGTTCATTGTGTCGATTTAATGGTCAGTCTAGTGTGTTCAGTGAGTAAATTCAGTTTTTAAGGCTTGTCATGCGTGAAGTAACACGAGGTATAAGATAGGTAGAAGGAGTGCAAGCGCTTCGCATGCTCGTCGTCGGTACTACCAGCCGCCAGCGGCATCGCTGGAGCCGACCATTGCCCTCTGCACGTTTCTGCACCGACATGCGTGGCCCCCTTCTGCTGTTTTCCGCTCTATTCGAGCGTTTTCGATCGGATAAATGTGTTGTCAAACGTTCTCAGCAATTTGCATCATGCAGTATGTCGTTGTGACCTCAAACAAACAAAAATTTAACCGGCAACCACCGCAGATGCAGCTAATTTCAGTCAGCGCTAGCTGGTCGCTAAATCTCGCCTCCTTGTGGCGACGTTACTAATGAATGAGGCCGGTAAGCGTACAGCTATGCTACAGAACTTCGCGGCCTCTTTGCAGAGTCTGCCGCTGACTGAAAACGCGTTGCCGAACGAGTTACCGCTCAAACGCTCGAGCGGCACCATCGTGGTTCGCCGGTCTATGTGATCACTGGCACCGTTGTGCCATTTTCCTGGCATCGCTAGCTCGCACGTCAAGGTCCTTTGCCGTAGACGCTTCCGCACTTATCCATGGGTGCGCAACTGTGAATCTTCACGCAGTCGTCGCTTGCTCCCGCGTTTGCGGCGACGTTCAAAAAGTTCTCCTTCAGGGTACTCATCTTCTTTGCCACGGGCCACGCGAAGCGGGCGTGAAAAAAGCGCAGGGCTTAGGACGACGCGAAGCCTTAGCTGTTTTCCGGGGTGAAGAAGTGACATGACGGCTCCTTCGTAATTCCCACGAAGACAACTACTGCGAAACCCACCCGCATCGAGTGATCGCAGTGTACACGTTCTCGAGAGTGGCCTCTTCCGGGCCTACCTGGGACCGCCCATGCGTGAACACCGGCCTGTCATTTTGCGTAAGAAAAAGTTTCCTATACAGCTTTTGCTGAACAAGTGCTTTGACCAACTGCGTGCTATAAGAGTGATTTCTCCCAATCGCCGCAGCCTTTTCGTGCTACTTCAGCAGCTCGCACTGAGGCAGTGCGCCTGTTTTCATCCGTATAGGAATGTTGCGGCTGGCCATGGAAGAGGCTGGAGAAATTCTTCATGGATATCTTTCTGATTCTCCTGTCGATTTTATTTGTTTCTCAGGAACTTTCTCTCTTCTGGAACCGGACTCTCTTCTCACCCTCCTTGGATCTGCTGGATGCTCAATCTTCACATTAATTTTGTAGCGTTAAGTAAGAAAGGATGAGTAGGGCACAAAATAAAACAAGCAAGAAGAAGCAGTGCGTTTCATCGCCCACCTTTTTCAGCGTGATGCAGACAATTTAGAAGGTCTCGGTCTTGTTCGCGCCCGAGGCGCTGGCTCGGCTACAGGCAACAGCCTGTGCCGAGGCCGGTGACAACTGGCACCCCAGCTGCCCCACGTTCATCTAGAGTCACCACGAAAATGCGGGGCGGCGCTCTGTCAGTGTCTAAACCTTGCCTAGCAATATCTGAAGCAAGAAAAGTCAACTCTTGCTGTTCCTGTCTTTTGAGCTGCAGCTTCTGCCAGATACTTCCTTTTCTAGAGCCGCCGAAGGAGGGCTGAGTGTCCTGACTTCTGCTCGTAGCAATTCCGTGGAAGCTATATATTCAAGATTCACTTTTCTGGCGTAGAATCAGCTATGTCTGATTTAACATAGCTACATTTTAGGGTGCACTATTCCTTCTTTCCCACAAATGCTTTCGCACAAACGCTTGATATTGAATATGTCAACTGCGTTACAGCCTTATACCAGGAGGGACGTCGCGATTCTTTTGTGATCTTCCATGAAACAGCGAAAAAAGATTGCGGACAAGCAATAGAAGAACGACGTGGACGGAAGCGCTTCCGTCCATGTCGTGAGGTTCTACCTTCTACGTTTCCGTTGTCTTTACGCGCTGGTTCATGGAAGATCACGGAAGACCAACTACCTAACAAGTGATTCTTTTGTAATATCCGCTATTTTTCTACAGGCGTGCACAATTATGATCATGGCTTTTTTTTTTTCAAATGAAATTGTTATATGCATCCTTTTGTCGCATTCTGTATGATGCAGTGCAGCTGTTTTGTTTATGTTTAGGAGAGCAGCACAGCTCCCCCCCCCCCCCCCCCCCAATGTCAAGTATATCTGATTCACAGCTTCGATTTGTATCCACTCCTCCACTCCGAGCAACGATTTTGATGGCACGCGGCCCGTTCTTCAGTCGACAACCCTCATCGCGTCCTTTTCAGTCGTTCTTCACGGCGTACATAACCCCCGCTCCTGCCTTAGTTAGAGAAGTAACATGGGCGTGTATTTTGCGCGCACACATGCGCATTCATAATAAACCCGGCTCACGAACAGCATTCCTAAAACGCTAGCAGACGAAAGAGCGTTTGAAGCATTTCTCTCGATGTTTTTCTTTTTCTGCCCCCGCTTTCTAGCGCTCCGCGCAATTTTAGGCCTGCGCCGAGAGCTCCCGGCGCGGGAAGCCGGCCCAGCATTCAGGAGCGAACATGATGCAAGCGCACTTCGCGACATTTGAAATATTTGCACGCGCCTACGCAAGGCGGAATACTGGCGCCGACGAAAGAAGCGAACGAGCGAGGAAAGAGAACAGAAGAAGCAGGCAGTCGCAGTGAGAGAAAGAAGAGAAAGGAAACTCCAGTCTACGTTCCTGGAAACATGCGCGGAAAACTCCGCCGAGTGCGGCCCCGGGCCACGCAGTGCGATGCCGTTCGGGCCTGTGCAGTGCGCGCGTACGAGCGTGCGTCCGAGAGGCGCGAGAGAGGCGCAGCCGCGCCGCGAGGAAAACTCGAGTCACGCGCAGCCAATGCGTAGTGGCTCTGTCCGTATGCCGGCGGCGAGCGCTATTAGGCCGCCGACCGGCTCGCCGCGCCGTAGGCTCGCAGAGCGCGCGGCGCCGGCTCGTTGCTGGTCACGCGCCGCTTCGAACTGCTGCAGCCAGGCGCCGGCTTCCCTCCCTTCTTGCCTTTTCTTTCTGTCGCTACACGCGGGAAGCGCCGCTCGGCCACTGGCTTTCCCCTTTTCCTCCCGAGCACCCCCCCTTTTTTTTTCCGCCTGTGCTTCCTTCTCCATTTGCCTAACATGTCCCCGCTTCTACCGCAGCCTGTTCTTGGTCTTTTCTCGTTTACCGGTGACACGTGTTCAGCAGTGTTGCTCGTACTGAATTCCATCAAGACGTCGTTGCTCCTTTCCAAAAATAGACTCCCCGCGCTGTCTTACGCTGCGACTGCAAAACTGGCGCGCCGCGTGCATTCCGGGGAGGACTGCTAAAAGGGCGAACTGCGAGAAGCGCTGGGCGCGCGTCCGCCGCTTCCCTTCGCGCCGAACCGCTGTTCGCCGTGCAATACAGGAAGCGCAACCCTCGCAACGAGGCGAGTGCTTCACCGTGTTCGAAAAATACAAATGTAAGAAAGAAAGCAGAAGCTCCGACGGCATCGGTCAGATAAGCACGATCGGGATGATGTCAGACGCGAACGTTGCGTGTAATTAAATGCTTCTCATTTTACGTTCATTTACGTTTCCGCTTGAGGGGTCTTGCGAAGTGTTTGTTCATCATCAAGCTTCTCATAAATGCCGCGCTTCACGCTCGAGGATTAACGTGAGAGAGTGCTCGCATTTGAATCCGGACCGTAATACCGCGCTCGGGCCAATCTATGCCGGAGATCCAGCTTTACCGTGTGGCTTCAGAGTATACGCTCCGTCGGTACGTTGAATCTCGGATTATTGCCAGCCTGCTGGTAGTCCAACGGGTCAGCGTGTTCGCAACTACGTCGTGTGGTCATTCGAAATTAGCGATGTATGCCGCATTTCTCTGCACAGTGGCACTGCCGAAGTGCAACGCAATATCTCCTTGTGATTCTGCCTTACGCGCTCCTTCGTCCCGCTACCAATTTAGGCTTTTATGTGCATTCCCTCTTTTACTCAGCGTAGGACATTTCTTTCAGCGCGGCTTTGCTATTCATTCAGCAAAAGCTTATTTTTCTTGGAGCACCGCCTTCGCTTTGTCAAATTACAACCTAGAAACAAAGTCCGCGCTGGGTAAACGCGAACCTGTAGAATGTTTGTTTTCTTTTTTTCTTGAGGAACAGTGATGCACACTATCTATGCGGTCAGCTGGCTATAGACACGACGCATCACACGTCAAAGGAACCGCTCTTAAAGATGCATCCAGAGAGCTGGCTCTCAAAGGGTATGACGCTATAATTATCGATGGGGGGCATGTAGCTCTGTCTAAATTACACGTAAATCAATATAATAGTGTCGAAACTTCTGAAAGAAACGAGTAAGCAAAAAAATGCGATGAAAGAAGAGTCAGTGCTTGGTGCTGCAGAATTTGTTCGGAGTTTCCGGACAGGGCGTTAAGAAGAAGCGGCGCATCAAGCATTTATCGTGGTCTCAAAATACGCGCCGTAGGGAATACAAAAGAGTTGATTTTGATTGTTATGTCTCGAAACAAATGTAAAAAGCGTCAGCGCAGGCAAATGCACAGTCTCTCAGCGGGCGCACAGCCACATCAACATGTTTGGCACTGAAGGCATAGGCCGAGAGTCGGGAAAAGAGCCTTCAGTGAGAGGATCCGACACAGAATCCTAGTATTTAGCCTAAATATTTGCGATATCTGGAAGCTCTAATATGTCCTCCGCTCAGCGACAACACGATTTCAACGGCTGTGTGACCAAAATAGCTGTTGAGACATTTGTTCATATTGTTAAGCTGGCATCGATGCCAAGCTTCTGTAGCGCAAGAGATCGAGGCGTCGAATCGTTTGCTCTCGCAGTGCAGGTACCGTACCAGTCAGGTTGCCCTTCAGTGTGCACTATAAGGTCCTTGGCCTGAGCGCTTCTGCCGGCACGACGACAGCGCTGTTCATCATGATCAGCTCGAGTCGTAAAAGAGAATATAACTTTACTAAATTACAGCAAGACTCAAGAGCGCCTGACTACGCACAAACTGTTGGGACTGCGACCAAGATTTTTATTTGCAGAAATAGGTTCCTATTATCCTGAAAGTCCCTTCGTTAGAAATGAAGTTAGATGCGGAAACGTATTCGTTCTTCTAGAATTTAGAGCGCACAGTATGTAGCGGCTGCTGTGTCTGCAGCTGTATGACGTTACTGTTCTTGTTGTGAATTGTGTCTCAAGCTTTGTGATTAGTGAAGTTTGAGTAAAAATAAAAAACTTCACTGTGACTGGCTGCCTGGATGGCCTGGGTCATGCCGTATTTAAGAACTCCGCGCACAAGTCTACAATAATTTATGTTACCTGAAAGCGTGATAACCCGCATTTTTTCTGCAACATTTGCTACGGGCTACAAAGTATAAATATTCAGATGTTTACTTCAGACCACTTTTACAAAATATTCATGTTGAGGTCGTGTTAGAGTTCTTCTTAGCAGACTCAACCTCAACGTATCATCCTGAATGCGTGTTGGGACCAGGAAGGGCTTGTGTGTGCCGACTGTTGATGCAGGCAGCGAATTTAAACGAAGAAGTGGCCACCATGCTTCAGTATTTTCAACACTACTTCTTAATTCTTTTAATATTTAATTCATGTTGAAATTGTTGTGCTGACTCAACACATCTACTCTGGCAACAAATAATTGACATGAATGCATTCCTATTCCACCGGAAAGACCAACTGCCGATATTGCGCTAACAAAAAGGCAAAAACAGAAAGCATTCAAGGTTTGCTATAAAAACATCTGAATAGAGGTTAGCTTGCACAGTAGTGTGTGGGCTTCCGCAAGAATTTGTAAACAGATAACTAGATTTGCATGTAAGATCTCCCGTGGACTGGAGGGCCCGCTGACTATGAACAGTCAGATGGGAACAGGACATTGCATATGTTGCACTGAGCGCCCATAACTATCACAATATGCACCATTTTCGCGTGACTTCTGATTTAAATTATAGCTCTTGCCTCTAATATCCTCTATATACTCAATGGAGTAGAGTTCTTGCCCTTTCAAGTATTTACTAAAAGGAGTCAATTTCCACGTTTGAACTAATGCACCTTAGAGTTTAAATCTATTATCTGTATGCTCTGTAAAACCAGAAAAGAAAAAGAACGGAAATTCCCTTACATAATCGATATAGGGTTAAGATGTACCGAAATCTGGTTTAGCAGCCAGTGAGTAAACTTAACGCACTTATTTATTTCTTTATTCAAAATACCTTACAGGGCCCAGAAGGGCATTGAGTGAGGGGCAAGATAACGGATTAAGTACGATAGGAACAATTAGTTAAATACAACGCGCAATACAAGGCAAAAAGTAAAAAAAAATTATAGCCTTAGCCTTATTTCTATGGCTAAGGCTCAAGGCGCGCAAGAAATAATCCAGTTCCTTAATCTTTGAAAGAAGGGTTAAGATGTAGCTGCATTAGATTATTAAATGATGCGCTCCGCCCTTCACTAGCACAAGAATTACAATGCAGGAACCGCAAGCGCAACCAAGTGTCAGTGCTTAATTTTCTCCTAACCAGGGCCTCGCAGCTCTTAGAATGAAGCTGCGTTCAGCACGGGATTAAAGTCGCGCGCCGAGCGAAACAGAGGCAACCAAACCAGGCAATCAGCTTAATCAATAACCTCACTTTTTTTTTCTTTCCTTCTCCACCCCTTTTGCGAAAGGAAAGCGATAAAGCATGCGCTCCCCGCTATCAGCCCGACAGAATCGGGCCGCGAGGGCGGGGGCACAAGGCGGAGAAAAATAACGGAGAGAGAAAACAAATTTCTCCCCAAAGCCCGCGCGGTTGATTGGACGTATTGGACAAGCAATCACCCGTCCAGAAACGGGTGCAATAAATAACAAAATCGGGCTTTCCCCTGGTTTCGCCGTTCTGACATAACGCGGCGTCCGCTGGCCCCGTTCTTCCTTTCTCTTTCGTTCTTTCTTTTCTTTTCATGTACTAGCCTCCATTTCGCATAGCAAATCGAGCGTAACAGCCGCCGCGCCCTCGCCCCTCCTCCCCCCCATCTTCCAGCTTTCTTTGGCTGCGCACGTCAACTAGGGAACGCTGTCGGCCAGGCCGGGGGAAAAAAGTAACGCTGAACAAAATAGCCAGACCGCAGCGTGCGTGCGTGTGTGTGCGCGCGCACGCATAAGCGCTGGCCGCGTTGCGCGGTACACGCAAAAGGTTCGGCCAGCCGGCGGAGCAGAAAGCAAAGCACGCTTCCGAAAACAATGCGGGCCGACCCTCTTCGCGAAGGAGCCTAGATTTTCGGCCGCTCTGAAGGACTGATTTATCCGCGTGAGGAATAAACGCTCTCCGGCGGAAGAGGCGCCCGGCGGGGCTGCGGAGCCTCGCTCCAAAATAGCGCGCCTGTTTCCACCGGGGACAAGCGACGCGGCTCCTTTGCAAGCCTGCCACACCGATGTCGACGGCACACGCGGAGCAGTCGCCAAGAGCCAGTCGCCGCTGCTCAGCACGACGACGACCGCGCCGCTCCCGCCTCGCATGCGGCGGCGCTTTTTGTCTGAGATGCCGGGATGCGAATCTCTGCCGCACGGCGGAAAGTCTCGCGTCAACTGCGTGCACACGATTGCTACGGCACTCGTTCGCGCTTGGAGTGCTGCCTGAAAAGCCGCAAGCGGCGAGCCTACAGCACTGCAATGAGAATCTACCCCCGAGTTTCATGGTCATGGCATTATTGAGTGTGGTAAAATGATAACACTGGTCGAGAGCGAGCGGGGATCGCTAGGAATGACTGCTTTGTCGGAATAGACTCCGCGAAGTTCTTCCGCAGAGTTAAAGGCTTTCAACCTTCTACAAACCACATGTAACAACTAAACTTACCGTAGCAGAGACTCTGGGATGAAATCGCTGGAAGAAGGCAAAATACTCATTTCTCCTATGCTTTCGTCATAATGTCATCTCGTAAGCAGAAGTGCTTAAGGCAATCGAGTCAGCGTTCATCAATTATAGCCTACGAAAAGCACGAGACCCAATAGCAGCTGGCACACCGAGCTTCTGTAGCTGCCAATACACTCTGTTGGATTTTTTTAACAGTCAGCTGGAACATTCGAGTCAATACTGAGAACCCTTTTGTAACGTTTTTAATTTCTGAAGACAAGCTAGCAACAGCTACGAGCTGCAAAGCTTTGTGGAGCACGCTGCAGGAGCATACCATTTCTCCCGGTGCCGTATATATGAATACCTCCGTCTTAACAAAAATGGGGCAATATTAAATACGGCCACAGGTGTCTTCGTCAAAGAGACATGTGCGAACCAACTTTAGAATTTTTTTAGTAGGTAGAATGCTTTTATTTTGTTTCCGAATTAGTTTGATTATGTACCTTTACCACGTAATTCTCTGGAAGTCACTCTAGTGTCCATTTCTTTTGCTGCTGCCCATAAACGGCGAAACCGCTGCGTGCGAAATAGGGCGAAGGGAGAAGGAAAACTTGCCAGTGTTACCAGCTTAGCCAGCTATACATTCTTGTGCTGTCCACTGTGCCTCAAGCGCTGCTGCACCCGCCGATGGACAATAAAGACGAAATAAGAGACTGGGTTCCCAGCCTGCAGCTACGGAAAGAAGCGAAGGAAGTAACACCGGAGTGATATTTTTGTCATTTGGGCTAAATGGCTACATTTAGCCTGTAACTCCTGCGCCAGTCAAACATTTAGCGCCATCTTGAAGCTTGCTCCACAACGAAACAAGACGCTCACTGAACGCAAGACAAGCCCCCGATTTGCCAAAATCTTGTCAGATGTGAGCCCTACGAATAACAGCGACCCCGAATGGCGCAAACCAAGCGCATGAATGCCGCACGCTGGAGTGAAGAGCGACACGCGTGCCTTCAGAAGCGCACCTCTCGTCGTCATCTGGCGAGAGGCGAGTTTCCCAACTAGCATTTGATCGAATGATGAGGCTCGATACTCTCAGAACTTAGCATGAATGCGAAATTCCCTGCGTGCAAGCAACACTCTGCAGGCTTACAGAGCGCGCGACTTACCGGAGCTTTTTCTGCAACTCGGCGCTCCACTGCGCTATGCTTTGCAAGAGGAGCACCAAGATTCTCTACGTGGCGTCAAAGGTCACCCTCTTTCTTCCTGAATTAAACGCTCCCCTCTCTTTTATTCTCTTCTGGCAAGTTTGATCTTCTGGGAGAGCCACAACACCCAAGGGTTGGACCTCGGTTGGTAATGCCTTTGACACTGACTCGCGCGCACAGGCTGCGCGTATACGCACCGACTGGGGCTGCGTGCGGAGCGCCGCAAACAGCTCGTCGCTCGCGGCCCCACACAGCAGGCGTGTCCGCGGCTCGCGATTTTGTCTTTATTTGCTAGCGCCCTTTCCATCACGGCTGCATAATATGCCTCGCTACGCTGTCAAACAGAGCAAAGGAAGACGGACGAGGAAAGATGCTTGTGAAGAGCGTTTCTTTGCGCTTGCGTGCTCTCGCATGTATAGCTTGCGACGGCGACATAAATGCATGAGAAAGAAAGACAAGCAGCTGCGTAGAATTAAACGTCAACCCTCCGTATCCCAACCGGTTTAATTTTGTTTTACTTCGTTGGCCTGAAGAGACGAATGGTTCAACTTTACTTCCATAGCAGGTAACAGATGACGAGTGGAAAGGACGCATGGTGCTCGGGACCATTCGCTAGAACCCTCACAAATGTTCTTGCCTTCCGTGTTACATAGCGCTCCAACCACGTTTCGTTCTTCTGGAAGCAGCGTTATGGCAAATGGAGTCTGCCTTACTCATGTGGCATATTTCCACTGGTAGGATATATCACTGAGGACTGCAGTCGTCGGTGCCGAAGAGACGCCGACTTTCTTCAGTTTGAAGGATGCGGAACTCCTTCTGTAAAGCCTTCAGGAGGCGAACATGTATCCAGTTGTGCAGAAGGCATTTCTACTCGCTTTAGACCACGCGTTAACCAGAATCTATATGCTGTCAGCAACAACGCATGGAGGGGCACGCATTCGTTCCATAAGACAACCACGCCATACTAGTCAAGTTTTTTTGAGCGGCATTGCACTCATCCGTGTAATAAACCGAATTCCCGTGCAAAGTAGTTATTGACCATTTTAACTATAAATAAGCCGGGGGTTTTAATTTTTCTTCTTACTTAGCAATTTTACAGAGCATGCACAGAAAAGCAAAAATGTCTTGATTAGATTACTGAATTCGCTACTCATGTCCATCCATTTGTCTTTTAAATGCCTACAATAAATGTAGCGCCGCTTTACATCTGATGCACTTTTTTGTGATAAAAACACATCCATATTTTTTGCACACAACTGAAATCGCCATTGCACCTACGCCTTTGCCCCTTTCTGTAGACTTGACACAACCAATTAGTGAAAGTTCTTGAGTGACGTGATAAACTGTGAAAACATGGCGAACGATACCATCAAAACCTTAATGCAGCAAATGTGTGTACAGCACTTCGCCCTAAAAGTGCGAGTACATATATCCTGCGATTAACTGTATAAATCACTGCCACTAGTGATTCACCCACGAACCCAACGGCGTATGTAGAGCGTGTACTCCGAAATCATGTACCATACCTTGGAAAACTCATCTTCAGGGCAGGTTCAATTATCGCCTCAACAAAACACACTTGCACCGCATCTATGCAACGGCAATGCATGCAACGGTACGCAGCCTTCATCAGCATTGGCTGGCTGGCCCAGAACAACGCAGAGGGTAACAGCGTCGCGTCCATATTTTGCCGCGCCTGTGAAAATCATGCCTCTTATACCCTTACAGCCACTCGCTTATATTCTTTATTCTTCCCTGGTGAACAGTCCATAGCTGCTGTGCTTGTTATGATGAGGACGACGTTCAGCCAGGGCCAACAGAAGCCACTTTTTTCCAACAGCACAAATTCGAGCCGCTCCAGGCGTACTCGCGGCTGCGTATCGCGCACGCCTCCAGACGCCGCCATTACGCCTGCTCCGGCCGCAAGGGCCGCATCCTCCTGTTCCGAGCTGCGCGCACTACGTGAACATGGCCCCAGCGAGAGGCAAAAGGCGCCTCAGCGCTGCGCTCCGTTTAAATGCAGCAATTTAGCGTAAAAAAAAAAGTAGTATGGTTTCCTCGGGCCAGAGACGGTGGCGCAGAGTTCAACGAGCGCCGCGAGTCTGCCTAGATGCGGCGCGGAGCAGCTAAACGTGCATACTGCATTACGAAAGAAACAAGCGTGTCTTAATCACCGCGTTATCGAAACGACGCGAGAGCTATGATCGCCATGTAAGGCCGAAATGTTCTCTCATTTCTCATGGGAAGCTGTCGGAATTAGCGCTACCCTTATAATGGGCCATTATTTATAGAAGTGCTCTCTAGAAACCGCACTTCATCAGCGCTGACACGCGGTAATGAGCAGTGAACCTCGGCACGCCGGTTTTTGCCTCGTTTTTGTCGGGGCAGAGACTGCCGTAGCGGGCCCTCGCAGCCCCTAGTCGCCGCCGCCACGCGCGCGGCAGCACCGGGCACCGAAGCGGCTCTGGCGGGCGGCCGAAACAAAGGGGGGCGCTTGAGGGGCGTCCCGAGCAGGTGCAGTGCCCGTCGTTCCGCGCTTCCTCGGCGGAGGCTTGGTTAAATTACGGCGACACGGTGCCCGCGTGAAAGAAACCCGCGGAGCCAGCTTGCGGCTTTGTTGCTTCTGCGCCTTTCCGGTCGGCGACGCGCGTTCTATTCGGAGCCGGCTCCGGCGCGCCGAGGGCTGCGCACCCGGCTGGTCGCGCCCTCGCTGCGCCCGTGACGCTCGCGGTCCATCGCCTCGACTGCTCGGTGCTTTCCGAGAGAGCGGCTTGAGCAAGCGTCCACGTCGACGGCATGCGCCTGAGCGGGCTACGGCGCGTTCCCGCGAGTTTTTGCCACCACACACTGAACGCGCAACCGGGCTCGAGTTCGCGGAGCCTGCTCAGCTCGCGTTGCCCTGAGTCTTTTAACACTGTGAAGTTCTGGACACAGCAGAGGGTATCTACCTGAAAAGAGAAACTGCAAAAGAAGTGACGGGCCCGCGACTATTTTGTTTATCACGAACGATAACATTATCGTGTGATTCTACTAGTTAGGACTGCCTGTGGCACTACGGGTTCCATGTGTCCAGTGGACCACCCGCACAGACAATGCTTGGAAAAATCTGAGAACTGCTGGTGGAAAAGTTTCTTGGAGCACATCTCAGGTGCGCAGCGAGTAAAATAGAAATAAATGCACGAGGTTGGTTTAGAAACCTGGAAAGGCTCCAGGCTCTCTGCGGGCTTTGGCCTATTTAGCTGAAGTCGCTTTTGTCTCGCTTGAAAACATGACGTTTTTCTTCCCGGCGTTAATATTTGTCAGCAGCTTTGGGTGCCAGTCCTTATGCAAGTCTGTCTAACGCCTTCATGCTTCCGGTATACAAAATGTTTCACGTAAGTTGAACGCGTGCTCGAATAAGAAGGAGCGCATTTAGTGAAAATAAACCTTGAGCAGCGTGGTTTGCGGTTACTTGACGCTCTTAGGGATATCGTTACAGTCAATTATTCAGGCAATTGTTCGAATAAAAGTAAGCAATTTTCAACAGTTATAGGTACATGAAAAGATTTGTTTAGTTACATCATTTGTGCAGAGACAGCTTGATTCAGAGTGTGAAAAGAACGTTCATTACAGCGCGCGGAGGTCTTAATGTCTGCGGGATGAGCTCCTGCGTACAAACCCTCGCCAAGAGGCATGCTTTTACTGGCGGATGCCGCGGCTTCCCCATTTGGCGCAACCATACGGGGAGGGCCGCGTTACTATCCTTGAATACTAATTGAATAGAATATGATAAATTATTATAACGCTACTTGAGCTTAATTCTGGCGGATTCTAGCAACATATTTTCAAAAGCGTTGGTCCTTGCTCGTTACAGCACATTTTATAAGACGCAAGTTTAACGAGCCTATTTCTGCTACCACTGCCAAATGTTGGCTTTGTTAAACGTTACTGTCAAGGCGGTAACTAACCGTCTAATGCTCCTGCAGCCACCTGATTACGATACGCAAAGTCTTCATCGCCACATCTGAAACTGCCTAACAATTAAGATTCCTCTTGGGCAATTAATTAGTGCCGCCACATGTCGCGGTGATGCGAAGAACGGACGACAGCAGTTGTTCGTTGCAACTTCAGCTGTTAAGAAAACAACAGTAAAAATTTAACACAGAGAGAGAAATTAAAGTTTAACTTCTTTTAATGTGTGTTTAATACACAACTTGCACCATGCCCTACTGCCTCGGCTGTGACGTACTATTATTCGCGGCTGTAATCCCGGAGTCCGCTAAGTACGGGATGCAAATTGTACCATAACAGCAAACCGCGATAGACGAGACCCCGGACGGAAGGTTTCACCTTTTTTATATTCGCTGAATAAATTTCTTACTAAACGACAACAATCTGCGGAGAGGTGGAAAACATCTGATAACATGCACATACCAATAGGGAAAAGAACAGCAACATCGGTAGTCAGAAGAAGAAGCTACGGCTTACGGATTCAATGTAACAATTTGCCGCTCTTTGTCTAATTATAAACAGTGGCGAAACATGAATTGAAGCTCGGCATGTGCGCAAAGACGAGCCACAAGAGGAGGGATAGGAAGCTAGCAGGTGCCAGAGTCCTTCCTGAATGGGGTCATCCTCTTGCTCTCTTTAATCGGAACAAGAAAAGAAGGAAAAACGATTAAAAGATAATCAAGGGCTTGTCACAGTAGAGTGTACTGCAAACAGAGGACTGGGAAGCGTAGAGGGCGACTGTCGATCTGTGCTTCTCTGTGACAGCTCCCTCTTTTCTCGGGGTGCTTCCTGAAGGGCCCGACAGTGCGTACAAAGAAATAAGTGAATAAATAGTTAAGTAGCAAAGAAGACCTGAAGCCTCAGAGAGGCTGATCTGTACTTTCGACTCACGGGTGCAAGTTTCTATGTGTTGAGAAGCGCTCATCTGCTCACAGGCGCACAAACAAGCAGTTTAGCAAATGTCTGTTTGGCTCGCTGACTGGAGCGACGGCTGCGAAATAACGCGGGATAGGCACACTATAAATGCGTTGATTCGGGCAAAGCCGCACAGCTCCCGGATTATCACATCGCTGATAGTCTTTACCTTTCAACATCCTAACACATATACTAAGGAAAGAGCCGCAGTCATTGCTGAAATACAGTCAGGTGATCTAGGATCATCATTCTGCAGAATGAGATGGCAGAAATGTGCGTTACGGTCAACCCTGTTACAGCTTGAGCGCTAGGATTTCCTCGGCAGCAGGCTTATCGCACATCATGCACATCGACTGAACGTAATCGGGATCGGCTCTTTCCTTTGTGTACAGGTGCGGCCAGAATAATACGGAGCACAGGAAGGGTCGCGGAGCAGCGGAAACGTGCTTATGCGCGCTGCCTAGCAGTGTCGACAGGAACTACCTTAATTTGGACGCGGCGAGATGGCGCCGGTAGCACGGACCCACTTTTTCCGCAGGCCTATCAACATCACAGCATATAGCATGTAATCCCTTGCTCTACGATCGACTGATACTCTGCTGACAGCGCCATGCGCTTCGTTGCCCTGCGGCGCGCGCTGTAAACGGGCGCAAGACGGCCGTTTTGGCATTACGTGTTATCTCGGCCCTTCAGTCCGCGCGGCCACCGAGGCTGAAGTGTGCACGCCTGGATGAAGGCAGCACCTGGCGGTGTTGCCCGAACCAGCTCAGCATCTTTCGAACAGTGATAACGGCAGGGTTGCAGCAAAGAGGGGGGTTCGGCGGCAGGCACTCTCGCTGAGCGCGGATAGCCAGGGGTGTCTTTGTTGTGCTGATAGGTGGCGCTTAGATGCAGTTTCTGCTAGCTTGGCCGCCTTTCGCGTGCTCCGTATTATTCTGGCCGCACCTGTACAACTACAGAGCCGTGGTTTAAAATTTATCGCCTTCAAGTCGTAAATGTGGTCGCTGCTGAACATCTGGTAAACTGCAGGTGTATAAACAAAAAACAAATTTCATGTGCATCCCGTTTCACAAGCTCTGGCAGTTAGGGGATCAGAATTCGTACTTAACTTGCTACATGCTTCAAGTCGTGCATTCTAGTATACGTGAGTGTCTCACGATCTGTTTCTTTCTTTTTACTTTTTCAGCGTTGGCAGTCACACTCCTGACAATTACAAGCAGTATGATAGCAGGTAAGTAGTCGCCTTTTCCTTTTTCTTCTCTACTGCCCCTTATGCGCCACTAATGCGCACTAATGGACCTATCTCCAGGCACCATGGTACACTAAAGAGTCAAGAACACTCCTGAAATGCGTAGAGTTCGAAGGAGAAAAAAAAAAATAGACAAACTCAGAACAGGCGGCATGCCTCGCGATGGACTAAAATTCCCACATGGTACTTCGCATTTTAATATGGACTGATATGTGGTATCTTTCAAAGGAGGTTGTATGGAAGCTCGGCGAGCAGCTAAAAAAATATCAAAAGAAAATCTATGAGGCCAACAGTTTATTTATTTACCAGATTTAACGGCAGATTTAACAAATTGAAAATACAGAGCAAAAGTCAGCGAACAACTAAAAAAGGTACATGCGGCTGCTGTAACGCAATAAAAAGAAAATCGAAAAAGGACTGAGTAGACCAACCAGAAAAATAGTGATATTTTGAATGGACACGGAATTTCTAAATGAATCTGTCATCAGCCCCTTAGTTGGGCTAAGCGTACACTGAATCACTATGAGATCGGAGCCAAGCTGAGAGAAAGTGTGTTGCTGTGGCATGCATGCCAAGATACCAAAAGTTGGTCGATTGATTCTTCCCGCCTGCACGAGTGCGTACTGATGTACTGATGTAGTTGGAAAAAAAAAATCGGCGTCAAAAGTTCCCACGAGAAATGCTATCAGTCGCATCTGCATTCACCTGCATTCGTCTCTTCCGACCCCACGTCGTATTCGCTATGCGCAAACAAAGGTTTCAGCGCTCCATTTGGGAAAATATTGACATGAGCTCTGATCAACGCCACGGTACGTTTATCAGCATCCGACAGTATTCCATTAGAAGGTTGGAGACGTGCGCAGGATGCAAGAATAAATGTACGTGCGACTATGTAAACATCCCGGGAGTAATTAATCAAACACACCGTGAAGAATATACATTGGGTTGTCTGTTTAATTATCTCATCTAAGTGTTTATTTTCATGTGTCCATTTATTTATTTACATTCTTTCCAGGTCTCTTGGGTGTCAGAGGGCGAAGTAATATAGAACTAAGCAATACTCGAAATGGCCGATTTAGTTGCATTTCTGGAAATGGAGGCAGATGATGTTGTTATAGATACGTACGCTCGGGAATGACGGAGCTGGATATTGGCTCGGCACCTTGTCACTGGGTTCAGGAAATGCAGGAAAAGCAGAAAGAAAAATTTTGCTTTATGATGAAAGCATTTATGCAAATTTTGTTCACAAAAGAATGAGGGCCTATTTTCCTTCTCGGTGAAAAATCTCAGAGGCTGGGCAGAAGTTTCGTTACGGGGACGATGACAGTTCGGGAAGAGTAACAATAATGCAACGAGCTGTTGGATGTCTCCTTGCAAATAACGCAGACAATAGCGCAACGATCTCCAATAGACAAGGTATATCTCAGCTAGGTGCTAATGAAGCGCTGAGGAGCCGATTCCTCTTCAAACGCCAGATATCATTAATATTATTGAGTTATGCAACAGAAATGAAGCGGTAGGGAGAAAACGGTCTCGCGTGTCGTGTGACTGTCCGTGGCGCTTGCATTAATCGGAAAGACGTGGTGCGCAAAACTGGCGGCGGGCTAGTTCCAGGCCGCAGTACGCTATCTGGCTCAGAAATACCCGGTTATCTTTAGTTTCCTCTTCTTCTATCTCCCCGTCCTGTACAACAAGGAAATTGATTCCGTTACTACAATATAGCCGATTTACCTTGCAGTAATTACTCGAGCCTCGAAGTATAGCGAACCTAGCATCTGCCAAACGCTGACCCAGATATCTGTGCGGCAAAGGCAATAGACGCTCAACTATCCTGTTTCGTACGCTGTTCAGCTAATATACTTCCGTAAACTATATACAGAATAGACCTGGCATATCTCTGGCACTTCCCTGAGCTTCATTTGCAATCGTCAAATTCACAAGAAAATTTATTACACTCATAAGTGCCACTCCAAAGCAGAGATTCTCAACGTGCGATTTGCGCAGGAGAGACATGCGTCGCACTCATATGCACTTCTGAGTGGCCCGCATATTGCTGTATTTTTGGCTATTTTCTCTGTGCTCATCAGAAGAAGCGAGAGAAAAATAAGCCGTCTTTTTCTTTGTCACAAAGTGAGACACCGATTTCAACAACAAATAGGATAAACTTCCAAGATTGTTGACTTGCCAATGATACAACGCTTCCTGGCAGTTTTAGGCGCTGCTTCTGCTTCCTTATCCCTGTATGTCGTCATATTTTAGGCAAAATTTCGTGAAAGTTCTAGGACTGCGGTTATAATGGTTTGTAAGTACCGCTTGTGTTGTGTAACATCGCAAAACCTGCTATAGTTAACCGTTCAGTCCACGCGAAATAAGCAAGGCGCCGAGCACGTCGGTGTTCTCTCTTGCGCCAGCAGCTCCCCGCCCCATCCGCACAGTCGAGGCGAGCGCGACTCGAGACGAAGAGAAACAATGCTGCTAGCAGTCAAACCAACCAGAAGCAAATAAGCCGTTTCTCCTTATTTCTACTTTCAGCTCGTGATCATTCGAATAATTCATGCGTTCTTCAGTATTACGGCCGTATTTCACAGTCATATAAGCTCCGACCCCCAAAACTGAGCAAATTTTTAATCTAAGTAAGACTACACAGCGAGTACAAGCTTTCAAAATTAAGATGCGTACAACCTCTTAATATGTAAAGCGAGCACTTTTTCTTCCCTAGTTCAGAGTTACTCGTCCAGATCCTCACCCGTGTGTCCAAAGAGTGCACCAGACAACGCGCGCGGCCGTTCTTTACTTTTTTTTCTTGCTTCCTGCATGAGCGCGGGTCAGGAAGTTCTGGCCTGCATTTTGTTGCATGAAGCCCCCCACAGGAAAAAGGAAAAAAAGAAATATGCAATAAGGGACTGTCCCGGACGTTGGCTCGGACATTTCTGTGACAACTGCCGGAGCCACAGTGATATTATTCCGCAGGGGGGAGGCAGCGTGCGTTGCGAAAGGAAAGACAGTCTTATTGCTGATAGTGGGGAAAGAAGCGTTTTCGAACCTCGAACGACCTCCGCGCAGATTCAAAAGCACAGACAGCATCGAGCACAGCATCCCGGGAAGCCGAGCGGTCGCTCGGCTGCAGGAAGGAGAGCGGCAGTCCCGGCGCATTCCTGTCCCGCTGGGGGCGGGCGACGTCTCCGAGGCATCTGCGGGGCTAACGCGAACGGTCGGGAACGGCGAGCCGGCGTCTGTTCGATAAGGGGTCGATGCACAAGACACCCAGAATGTCCGACGCGACCGCCGCCGTTGTGCGGGCATGCGAGATAACGAACGGCCCCAATGTGCCATCTATTCGTAATGAGCAGTGCTGTGCATATATGGGGCGAGCATGACAATGTCCCCGGCGTATCGCGCGCACCGTTTATTACGGCCCCGAGGATTCTCTTCCTTCGCCACACGCACGCGATACCCGGACCGTCTGCTGTCATTTGCTTTGCCTCATTCATGACGTCTGGGAAATAAGAAGACCGAAATGGCGGGAATGCCCGCCGTTCCTGCGCCCGATCCCACGGGCGAATCGCGTATACGTTTCGGCCTCGGAATAGGGCGCAGTGAACTTCCACGCGCTGCATTAATAAGGCGCAAATGAGAACGCCTTTTACGACGTGCTTTGCTTCGCCCAAGCTCGTCAGCTGCGGTTTCCCGGCGAGCGTAACTTTTATCACTATACTTTACGCAAACCATCCCGTCGTTTCGATGCTCCGGTTTTTATTTTTCGTCGCCGCGTTTCATTGCACCAATTTTTTTTTTCGTGTTTTGAAAAGCGGGGACATTCGACGATATTCATATTCGACCGCAAAGTATATTTGTGGTGGTCTGGTTAGCTATGCCATTCCTTTGATATGCATATCAGGTACTGCGATATGTTTTTTGGCATTCGTATCTAATGGTACATGTTTGTAGGTCACAGCAAGAGAATTGCTTATGCTGTGCTGCTTTAACGTTAGATTCAGTGCGTCTCGCTGCACGTTTCAAGGAAGTTGGACGTAGAACATATGTGGTTTGCAGCTTTCAGAGAAACAACAGAAAGTACAGAGAAACAAACAGAGAACAAGCCCTGCACCAAGTCCTTTTTCAGAGAAAGCCGGAGTAGAAGAATGCGGTACATGTTGGGCATGCTATGTGTTCAAAATCGTGACTTAGCCAAAATATCGCGTGCAAAAGCGCGTCTGGCAGAGGCATCAATGATAATATTCGACCGGGCTGTAAAAATTCAGAAAATAATCTCGCTAGTAATCGCGAATCGGCGTTATGCGGAGTACGCCGCCCATCCGTGTAAACAGCTTAAAGTGCGCTCAGTAAGCACGAGCAACACAAGCTGTCTCGCGAGAACTATCTCAATCATACAAAACGCCATTTCTCTCCCTTTTCTGTCATAACAGTCTTGTCTCTGAGCTTTGTCTCTGACAAGGCTGTTGTGACATACTATGGGAATCGAACATTGCAGTTTCTCAAACTGCAGCACTTACTACAGCACACAGATCACACAGATGAGCCCTGAGCAATTTCCCGCAACTTTCATATTGTTAGATTATGTTAGGAATCCTTCTTTCTCAATTAAACTTCCCATATTTCAGTGAACTGTCCCTAGTCTAATGTACAGCCTCTTTCGGTACAACGAATTTCTTTACGCCACTATTTATACGTTTATTTCACTTCAATCTCGATGTCGGTGTGCACACACATGTACGTTGTTGCGACTGTTTTTTGTCTCGTTTAAAATACTGTTGTAACGTCTAAAGGTTTCTCTGGCCTCCATCTTTTAGGGTTAGCGATTTCGCAAGCATTCGCAAAACAGCTCTTTCCTTGCTCACATTGCACTTTGACCCGCCGTAGTGGCTCAGTGGCTTTGGAGCTCGGCTACTGATCCCAAAGTCACGGATCAAATCCCGGCCGCGGCGGTCGCATTTGGATGCAGGCTTTCAAGTGCAAAAAAAAAAAAAATGTTCGTGTGCTGCGCGATGTCAGCGCACTAAAATATTTCGAAGCCCCTCACTGCGGCGTCCCTTATAGTACGTGTGTCGCTTCAGGACGTTAGACTACATACCATACCTTTACGTTTTGCTGTGTAAAAAACAAACTGCTCGGAACGATGTCAAAAATAAATAACAAGCGCAACTCCTAGCCGCAGATTACGTTCTGCGGTGCGCCGAATCGAGTAAATTAGATGAGAATACTACTACTTGTGCAACATGCTTCGGGTTCGTTCAGCACAAAATAAATAGACATGCGTGCACATACAAAACAGCGCTTATCTTGGGAATATGTGCTCCATGCATCTGTGTTTCTTGCCGCTTTTCAAATCCGAAGAAGGTAGAACAGCGTTCATTAATTGTGCCGGTGATCAACTTCATGAGAAGAAACAGCCCGAAGGGAAGACAGTAGACGTACAGGACGACGCAGACAAGCGCTGTTTTTTATAATGAGCGTGAACCAAATCGCCCATCTTTAGCTAATGCTTGTTAGTTATGGTGTGTGGATTACAAACAATGCGCGTGTATAACAATTTAGTCCTTATGAAGGTTTCGTACGCTAGTCTTTTAACCTGAATTGGTGTATCTTACAGTTTATGGCGTTACAAGCAGAGTATTCGTAAAGCAGAGGATCAACTATTAGAAATGTACACGAGCTTAAAAGTTACTTGTGAATGTCACATCGAGACATTTATACTCATGTACTTCTCTAATTTGTCCTGAACCCAGAAAAAAAAAAGAATTTCAGTGGATTAAGTTTTCTCGTAACGCGCAGTAAGACTGTTTTTTCTGAGTTTAGTTTCATACCCCATCTCTTACTCCATGTGTGAATTAGGGTTCGATCCCGGCCGCGGCGGCTAGAATTTCTTTGGAGGAGAAATTCTGGAGGCCCGTGTACTGTGCGATGTCAGTGCACGTTAAAGAACCCCAGGTGGTCGAAATTTCCGGAGCCCTCCACTACGGCGTCTCTCATAGCCTTAGTCGCTTTGGGACGTTAAACCCCATAAACCAAACCAAACCACTCCATGTGTGAATGTTGTTAAGGGCCGTGTTTAGTACTACCCGACCATCAGCTGACCGGACCTCATTGAAGATAATGCACACATAGGCATACATGCGAATCTGCGCAGGTTCATTAACTACATCGACAATGTCGTTTCAGTATAATATAAATGACAACGGCCCGAGCACACGGCCCTGAGGATATACCAGATGTGATCGCAAGAGCGCAAGAATATTCTCCGTTAATACTTACGTACTGGTTACGCGGTTTCAATACGTTGATACCCAGGCAATAAGGAAATCAGGGAGTCCTATAATTTGAAGTTTTTCAATTGATTTGTTATGACATATAAGGTGAAATGTCTTGCTGTAGTCCAAGAAAGTTGTCTACATGGTCGGCCCTATCCGTGACGGAAGTAAGAAAGTGAAATACTGTGACTAACTGAGTAACTGTCGAAAACCCTTTCGTAAAGCCATGCTCGTGCTGCGACAAGATGTTATTTTCCTGAACAAATTTTGAAATGAAGTTAGCCACGATATGCTCCATGAACTTGCATGAAGGACATAATATAATACGGACGACACGTGCCATCTTCCAATCGTGAGGTATGGATGCAGAGATAATGGAAGCTAAAGATATTAGAAGGAATTTGCTCAGTACTTCAGCGAAACGCCGAAGGAATGCGCCTGGTATGTCATCACCTCCCGATGAAGATTTAACTTTTAGTGTAACCAACGTGTTAAATACGCCTTCATGTGTAATCAAATCAGACACACTTGGGAAATGCGAGGGAAATGTTGAAGATAAAGGTTCAGGGGGCGTGCATATATAGGTTTTTTGGCGATGCACCTCTCAATGTCATTCTTATAATTTATACCTTGCCTCTTGAGACATATGTGGTGGCATTTTGACGGCTGCTGCGAACTACGAAGAACAAGTGACTACGCCCCTAACTGCGCTCCAGTCTTCCGCTACGCTGCAGCTACGAAATAAGATTACATCCCAACGTAGCCGACAGTGCTTATAACCGCTCTTTCTACAGAATAATAAAGAGTTCATACCAGGATGCATGAAACGAACGAGTCATTATTTGGGTTATTTCATATTTGAGCACGCTTGGCTTATTTCTAAATTTTAATTCATCAGCCGGTTGCTAGAAAGTGAACCTTCCATGCATATAGAGCATGGATCAAACAGTCTCAACCACTTGCCATAAGGGCAGATCGGTTCGAACCACATGTGCGCGTGCTGTTGGTTTTATCTGAAACGTGCTAATGAGGGGCGGCGCCCGGAAGCTTAGCAAACAATGTTCACAGCTGCGCGCGCTTTGTGAGCATGCGCTTGGCCTTGGCGTCTTCGCATGTTCGCTCTGCCATAAGGCGATGGAGCACTGGAAAGTCGGCGGTCGCGCGAGACAGCTAAAGATTTCCCCGGATGCACACCCTTGCTCACAAGTCTTCATGCCACAAGCTGTGCTTTTCGGCCGTGCATAGTGGAGCTCTAAATCTCCGCAGGGAGACGATCAGCGTCATCTTCATTTTTTCACGGCCTTTCGATCCTCTAGGAATGCCGCAAGGACCCCAGCGCCTACAAAGCTCAAAACCAGACTGTGTAGCCGGAGGACTTTTGATCAAGGTTGCAGCACGCACAAAGCGCTCGCCGCTTAAGACTGCTGATGAACTTCTGCTGCGCATGCGCGTGACCCCGCCGGTAACGCAGGCAACTGACGAAGCGGTGCTGCAAGGATTGCTGGCACAAGGTCCCTCTGAGAAGGTTTTCCCACTTTTCTGCCGTTTTCTTCGTCGAATTTTCTTGCTCGCTATAGCTTTCGAGCGCCTCTATAAGGGTCGAAATTTTCGGGACGGGTATAAAAAACGCGAAGCTATGCCAGTCTTTGCGCGTCTATTACAACTGTTTTTTTTTTCTTTGCGCGCATCATTATTACACTTATTGCCCAATTATTAATGCAGCCGAACGCAATGCGGTCCTGTCTCGCGGATGCGCTGACGTTTGGACCCCTTGGCGAAGGAGAATGAACGCCACCTCGAACAGTGCGATGCGTCACGCGGGGGCACTGGGCCAACCGTAGATACGCGAGAGAGGGAACGCAGAGAGCAAGCGTACAGACGAAGAAGGTGGCGGCAACAACTAAGGATGGTTCTATACCGTCTCGATCTGGAGAGACCTGACGCTGGCCACGCGCTCCCGTGTTCCTATCAACATATTCGAGATCCGTACAAAGCTAACAACCCTTTCTTTAATCTTTTATCGCGTAGAACCCCTTCTGAGAATGCATCACGCTCCCTGAATCAAATACTCAAAATCGCACTGAACTATGCATACACGTGTGCGGGAAAGACAGCCGCAATGTTTCGTTTTCTCTTCCTTTTTATCGTTTCTGCGGTGAATTCCTACATCCGGCTGGTCGAAATCGCGCTGCTTTTTCCCAGAATTTCCAAGGGCGACTTGGAAATTAGGCTCTTGAGCGAGAAGCGGGCTGTGAACACGCGCTACGCTTTCGGGGGAAAAAAAAATGGTTCAAATCTCCGATGCAATTTTTCTCCTGGTTTCGCGCTCGAAAAAACCGCCAAAGCGGCCAATCATGCCTCTGCGCACTCGTCGCTTCGAGTCAGGCGAGCCTCGGGCTATCGACGCATGCCATTTGCTCACCGTTCTTCCATCGCCACGCTCAAATAAGGCGCTGCTGCGCACGCCCCACTGCGGAGCGATGCCTGCCGGCGAGTGGTATGCGGAGAAGCGAAGCATGGACCGCGTTAGCGGGGACTGAAAACCTATTTTCTGCCCACCGGATGCGTCGGCTGTCACTGAATTCGCACTGCTACACGGCGGCGAATTAGATGCGAGGACATAAAGAATGTACATGGCTCCTGGCACATTCAAGTTAGCAGTTTTAGATTAGGATTCCAATGTCGCCATCGTGAAAGCCGGCTAGTGGGCCCAGTTTTTTTTTATACTTTATTCCCTCCCTTCATTTCGTGAGGAGGGCAAGGGCGGAAAAGCTGTGCTAATAAGACCCGAGAAGCCACAAGCCACATCAGGTGTTCAGCTTCAAAACTCTGTTCGTGAACTCGTTGCGAAGACGACGCCCGCCTCATTCAAATTTGTTTTGTTTGTTTTTGTTTCCGTGCGGTCGGGCTTTCTCTTTATGCGAGATATCTCTGTCCCAGGGGCAATTAACCTCAGGGAATAAGGACGTGAGTGTGAATTTTCCTGCGGCCCTTTATTTAACATGGCGCCTAACAACCAAACGCCAGTGTATGCCCGCGTGTATGCTCGCGCGCGGACTGGTGGTTGGGGGGTCGGTGCTGTTGTCATGAACGTCATGAACCTGTGCAGGTTGACTGCGTGTGCTGTGCTTGCGTGCTCCGTTCTAGCTGCTTGTTTCCAGTTTGTTTCTGACCAGGTTCGCAGGGAAAGCAGGAAACGGCGGCAGTCTCGCGTCGTTCTCCCGGAGGGATCAAGAGATTACGGCCGTTATAAACAGGCCAGCGCATACAAAAGCAGCGCACCCGGTGTGCCTTCTGCCGGGTCCGAGCAATCTCCCGCTTTCTGCCCGCTCTCCGAGAGAAGAGAAAGCGCCGTCTTGTGACCCGCACGCGGGTGACACAGGGGCAGCCCGCCGGTAAGTCAGCCCATGCCCGAGGCTGGTGGGCACCGTCTGCAAACAAGTGTAGCTGATAGCTCCGCCGGGAACTTTTTTTTCTCCCTTCCATCTCTCTCCTCGCCCGCGTTCTTCAAACAGAGCCAAACAGAGAAACCGCGTTGCCGTGGGCACAAAAGAAAGGCTCGCGCGTCGAGGGAAGGCGGTCGCATTGTTTCAGCCTGGCTCAAAGGAGCCTAGCTCGGGCCGAGCCACCCGAGTCGGCCGTCAAAGGCGCTGCCAGCCAAAAGCCGGCTTCGCAAACAAACAAAAAAAATAAGGAGGGGTAGGGGGGGGGGGGGGGGGGGGGGGAGCCAGGCGCGCCTCCCTCGAAGGAGTCGCTTTTTGTTCTTCATTGGTGAGTGAACGCTTTCGTGAGCGAGGGGCAGCAGAGAAATGACCTTATTCTGCCTCCCTCTTCGCTCGTCGATCGCGGCGCCATCTTACTCCTTACCGGCGCTATGAAATGCGATCAATTGGCGAGGGAACGCGAACCACTTTCCGCGCGGCCACCAGATGGTGTGGCCCCGTACAGGCCTTGATATGTTGTCTAAGAGCGCGACCGGCGGAACGCGAAAGCCTTCGGAGCCGCTTTTGCCCCTACGCCGCTCACCGCTATCGGCGAGTCCTAATGGACTTTTTTTTCCTTCTTTCTTTCTTTGCGACGAGTGAGGCGCGTGTTTGCGCGAAAGCGTGCTTCTCGGCACGGCTGCGCTTTCCTGCCGCCCGAGAGCTTGCCCCGCACGTGCTGCGTGCGGAACGCGCTTCTGCCTCATCGTCATTTGCAGCCACGCGCTTTGGGAGTTCCATCGTCGAGGTCTGCACATGCGCCACGCTCTTTAATCCGCGGGAAAAGTGCGTTTCGAAGAACAAGGTTTCTCGTTGGCTGGGTAGCAAAGACAATTGGCGGAAATCCCTGTCTGCCGACGCTCCAGTGCACGCCCAAAGTTGTTCAAAATTAGCCGTTTTTTTTTTCTGCGCAGATCGGGCACTCCGCACCGATTTAATTTTCGTTTTCTCTTTCTGGAAGCGTGAACAATGTCACATTATTGTTACCGCTATTATTATTGTTATTATTCAGGATGCTTTTTAAACCAGATTCGTCATTTTCTAGACATGACCACCGCAGAACGACCGCAAAAAAAAAAAAAAACATGTGACTTGAGATGGCTATATTCGCGCATTCCATTGTGAATAATTCCTCTCGAAACGTTGTAAATGTGCCCCAGAAAATGAATCTCTGCAGTCCGAGTTCGAAATGGTAAGAAACAGATTCGATGTGTTCCTGCGTTCAACGAAGCGACGCAACTTTCCTCAGGATTTTAAAAAAGCGTCAGATAACAGTGGAAAAAATATGGGCTGTTCTCAATAACTTAAGAAATAAATCCGATAATTCTGAAGTGTTATTCACTGATCTCTTCATGACGACCCTATTAATGTGGCCAATCCTTTCAACAACTACTTTGCGGCTGCGTCACATTCTGTGGAGCGCACAATTTTTGACGCATGCACAATTACATAATCACACAGACACAGCCTCAGCATTTCTTCTAAAACTAACTAAGATAGAAACCTGCAGCAGCATCTCTGGCTTCAGGCTAAATAAACCTCCCAGCATAGGCGGTATTTCGATAGCCGGGCTAGTGCTAAACTTGGATTCTCTCTCCGGTACCCCTTTTTTAATGCGGAATGGTTTCACTGACACGAGAAATATTTCGCCTCCTCTAAAGACGGTTATTGTTAGACTTCTTGTCATAGTTGAACAAGAAGACAAAGTCGAGAACTGTTGACCCATTTGTATTTTACCAGCCATTAGTCGAATCCACGAGAAGCACTTGGTGGTTACTGTCAGATCTTTCCTTGACCAGCATTCGATCATATCGCCACGCCACTTTGGTTTTGTACCTGGTCGAAGCAGGGTTCCTCTTCTTGGATAATTTTCTGATCTCCTTCAATACGGCTTTGACTGTAATTTGTTCACGAGCTCGCTTTCTTAGACGTTGCCCGGGCGTTCGACTCCGTGAAATGCAGTATTCTCGTCGAGAATCTCTACGCATGTTGGGGTTCCGTGGTCCGTTCTACGCCCTACTTGATCATTTTTTATCGGGTCACTCCCAAGTTGTGCAGGGAGGAATTCGGTGCAACAAAGGAGCCTTCCTTTCAACAGAGGTGCCGCAGGGCTCCGTTTTGTTCCCCCTCCTTTTCAATCTCTTTGTTAATGACCTTTCTGGCCTTCTTTTTAATTGTGCGATTTTTCAGTATGCTGATGGTACTCTTCTGGTCAAACAACATATTAAATACAGGGAAGCAATGAAAGCCCTGCAAGATAACGTTGCAGCCACTGTCAAGTGGTTCCGTAAGGACCACATTTATGTCAACGCCTCTAAGACAAACATCATGAGCTTTCGATCATCAATAAGCAGGTTGTACTGGATATACCTTCATTCTTGCACAGCAAAGGCTGTTTTCCTTGTTGTATAACTATTCAATACGTGAACATATTTAAATGCTTGGGAGTGTATTTGGCATGGAGCACTCATCACGTATATGTGGAGCAAGCTAAGCAGTGTATCATGGCTATTGTTCAATCATTCGCTTCTACGTCTGTTCGTAGGTTGGTCCTTTCACACTCGCTTTCAGCAGTGTACATGTCACTCCAATATAAGAGGAACTTAGTCGAAGCATTCAAATAAAGATTACTCCATAACTATGCGTTACAGCACATTTTTTTCCTCTTTTGTAATAAGTTTTCTTTTTGGTGTATAATATCCCAAAATCATTTTCAACTTTAGTACAGAAATAACCAAAATGTTCGTATTTTTACACAAGCTTTCTGTCCCTTTCATATTGGAAGGACATGTACGTTACGCCAAATAATGTTTGGCAATTGTTTTGATCGCCTTCAAAAACGCGTTGGTGCTGCGTTAAAAGGTATTTTCGAAAGCGTAGCGTGCAACTGCACATTTCCAAAGTATCTGTCCTTGTGTGCCTTCCTTGCAATGCCTTTTTTTCTTCACCTTTTTGTGCAGACAGTCATCTCACGCTATTTTTGAAGCAGTGATTTTCAGAATGTCAATTTCCCATGTGGGGCATTAAGAATATCCTACGATATATCGTGGCAGGTCACACTACTTATTTCGTGAAAATGTAACCTGGGCAATATATATCCTGACTGTTTTCAGTCTCCTTCCAGACGACTACGTCCAAGTTTACGCTAAGCCCGAGCTCAATTAATTAGTTAAGAGCTTTAAACATGTACTTTTCCAGTTGTCTGACATGGAAGCCCAGATTACCTGAATGAACTTCGTTCTCTTATACTAACCCGTTGAATTTTTTTCTTGTTCATTCCCTGCCAGTAGTTTGTGGATATGCATCTCTTAAACCACACCTTAAAACTTTCTCTTTTATGTTTTGTAACATATCTTCGTGCGTGCCTGAAACCATTATATTTTTGGGCCAAGTCTAAAAATCTCACGCTGGCATTGACGGGCCCGCCTTATTGAGAAGCTGTATGGGATTTGTACAGTAAATATAATAATTATTATTTGAAGAGTACGTGGCAAAACGCCTCTTACATATATATTTCTATTTACAGTTCAGCCGAATGGCAAAAGCTGCCTCCGATCTTCTCGGGAGCTGCAAATGTTTGTGCAATATGAAAAAAAAAAAAAACGCAGTAAAATGGAACCAGCCTACAGCGAGCCGAGCGACGTGTGAAAAACAAAACTGTTCAGAAGAGAAAAACAAAAACTGCGAGAAATAACCGCCGCCCGGGGTGTGGCTAAAGTGTCCGCTTTTATACCTGCATCAACGGGAGCGTGCTACGCTGGACCCGCTCCTCTGTTCCACGGGCAGAAAGCGAACACAAAGCCGAAGCCTTTCAAATGCGTAGCGGTCGTGGCACTCAGTGCTTGATCGACATGTGCAAGGCAATGTGCAGCCTTACATGTGTTGGCCCCGCTGCTGTATCTACTCACGTGCTGCAAAGAAGCCGCCCGCTGTGGCAGTTGCCACACTGGTACAACTGGCCCGGACAGCAGGATAGTTTTCTGCTTAAGGAAAACCATGCTGCAGACATCTACCTAGAAAACAATTTGAGGTGTCACTTAAGCTTCGCCTTAATGGTATACGAAGCGATAGCGTCAATGCGTTCCTTCAATGGCCTGGTGACCTCGTTGTGTATCACTTCGCAGACACGGACACTGTTCTATCTTTCACCACCACACAGCGCTTAACCTGCACTAAAGAGTGCAATGCGATAGCAGTAGAGATCCCTCCCGCGCGAGTACTCCTTCTGTATCGCCTAGGTTCTGTACACATGCCGATATATTTTGCCTACAAGCTGAATTGGTCATTCTCTACTCTACATTCACAGATCGCGGGGAGTCCTCATACCACTCCCGGCGCAGTGGTGCAGCGGTCGAGCGATGTGCCACTGCCCTGGCAGGTTGCTGCTTCGAATACAGCCATCGGTGGGGCTTGTGAGACCAAGGTTGCTCTTCCCGAGCAACCGCTCGTGTCTAATTCTTAAATTAAGTGCCAGCTGCCACAGTTGGCAGTGTGCTCACAATCAGATGGGCAGGTTGTCACCTGCCACACTTTGTAGGTTGCGATGAAGTTGCATGGTCAGATGACCTCGGTGGAAGGTGGGCCGCCCGCTTTTCTCGACACGCCGGGATCGGGGTCGCCGCTGAACGGGGCAGTTGACGTAATCAAAGGGCTTTGAGATAGAGCCAACGATGCCGACTTTGTTTTATGTATGAAGCGTATACTACAGAACACGTTAACGCCGGAAGCTAGCTGGGAATGGTAGGCTAGTAGGCCCTGGGCGACGCTTTTGGGTTGTTAACTGATTCTACTGTGGTTGAGCATTAATGAATTGAGCAGAGCTCTTCATCGCTCTTTGTTTTCGAGCAGCAGAATTAAAGGACGGCCGCGATCAGCCAATGTCTGTGGTGTCTGTATGCAGCTACTCTGTGAACATATTATCATTGGATTTCTCTAGCAAACTTCAGCTGAATGACTATAGTAAAGAAGGCGTACCTCTTTTATGAACTCCTATACGGACGAACCGCACAAAGTACACTTGCTTATTTTTAACGTTAATCGGTATTAGTCCTCTTGTTCAACTCATGCAATCTACCGTTAAGTGCGCGCCTTCTGCAACGGCGCAGTAGAACACAAGCAGCAAGGACTATCAATTACAGTCAAGCCAAGACAAGGGACCAGTCAACAAGCAGTGCGTCGCGCTTGAAAGTCAGGATCTCAAATAAAAACCTCCCTGCAAGGTCACTGTGAGCGACAGGGCACAGAGCCACTGTCAACTCAGGAATGAATTGGAGCGCAACTAGCGACAGATGTGCCGAACGAGTCCTTGAGACATGTCTCGAACGTAAAACCAACTAACACGCCTAAAGAAAAAAAAAAAGAAGAACAACGTAAGGGGGAAAAAAAGCATCAGCTTGACGGCTGGACGCCATCCAGAATCGTAATTGCCATTAACTGTCAGGGAAAAGCAGCGCAGAGGAACGAAGCGACGGCGACCGACGTCGCGCAGAGCGAGGGGCACTTTGGCGATCTGAAAAGCCCCCTAATGCCATTCGCGCGAGCAGTAAGGCGAGCGCCTTGACATAACGCGGCTAACGATGAACAGGGCGGCGCTTTCCGGCCGCTCTGCTGGAACAACGAACTTGGATTATCGCGAAACGACCTTCATTTTCTCGAGTGCGTTCTCCAGCTGCCGCCGCGACGCGATCAACAATGGCGAGCTGCACGAAAAACAAGATAGCCGCAGCACGCTTGCTCCCCTTCCCACCCGCTGTTGGAGCAGGTGTCTCGGCGATTCCCACGTGGCCGACATATCGCGGCTTTTACTCCCCTCCACGGGCGCAGTGACGACCATCATCAACGAGGGGATTTCCGAGCGACTAAAAGTACGAAAGTAAGCTCGGCTGTTACTTTTAAAATATGGGATCACGATCCGGCGGGTGCCGAGTGAGGGCTTCCTGCGGGCATGCAATTGCACGACCGATACTCTCAAAGCCTTCGCTTTTGCGGGTGCGTGCAGCAGTTTCTCGTCCACTCGTAAAGGAAACAAAAAACCGTCTTCTCATAGCAGCGGCCTCACTGGACAGATACGAGATGCAGTTTGCCCTTCCTGCATGACGAGGTTGGCAGATCAGAATCAAACTGTTCGTTTTGCGTCGGTTTTCTTTTTCTTTCGAGTAAGAATCAGCTCTTGCATCCCGCGCCTTCCTTATTCCTTTTCTTCCTTTATCCGCTCTTTCCTCTGCGTAGAACGTGCTCGCCAATGGTAGAGCACAAACGTGCACCCTTCTACCAATTGGTTGCTTACATCTTCTTCGGGGTATTCTATGCGAGATAATTAGAATTGTTTCGGCTCGCAAAAGCGTTCCTCAAGCGGCTGAAATGAAACCGTCCCTTTCCGCTCCATTTCTGTGCTATAAGCGCTGCGATACTCCTCTGCGTCTCATCCTGAAAGCGGAGAAACAAAACACGGGACGGGGCTTTAGACTCTGGAGAGCGATCTCTCGAGCAGAGCCCTCTCGTCTGCGCCAGCCTTACTCGAAAACCTACTTCAAACAAAGAAGGCGTCGTTTGAAAATAGGAAGATCCTCGGCGATAGAA